>NC_079228.1:22333387-22471958 GCF_029633865.1 Lampris incognitus
AGAGAGAGAGAGAGCAGTGCCCCATGCTTGTGCCAGATGTGTGGGGGTGTACTTTATGAGGGGGCGCCTGGCATAAAGTGCCACCCTGGCGGAAAGGCACACGCCATTAATCTCTTCCCTCTGGGACCCTTGGATACTGCTATGCGTTAAGAAGCCTCCATTCCCCTCCCCCTCCACCCTTCCATTCCCCTTTCCTCCCACTCTCCCATCATCCCTTCAATCCTTCCATCTGTTACACCGTATATCTTCGCCTCCTCTATGCCTCCACCCTCATCTAAATCAAATCTCCATATTCATCTAAGTATGGACCCCCCTTCCCATAAATGAGAGTGACTCGACTTCTTATTTACCCATCCATCCGTCCATCCATGTCCCTCCATCCATCCATCATCCAGCTTTCCATCCATCTGCCCCTGTTGATATATTCATCCATCCATCACTTAGTCTCCAGCCACTCATTTTTGCTTTAGTCCTCTTATTTTCTCCCACCACCTCTGCCGCGCTCCTCCTCCCCTTCCTCTAGCCCCCTCTTTGTCATCCCCCACCGGCCCGATGAGGCAGCTGTGCAGCCATTTCACACGGGGCCGCACTGATCACAGCATTTTGATTATTGACTGCATTGAGCGGGGGGGTGGGGTGGGGGGGGGTCGTAACATTGACCACAGTGCAGAGAGATCGATAGAGGCTGCAAGGGGGGAGCGGGGGAGAGCGAGTGAGATGAAAGAGAAGACTTAACACACCGCTAGCTCGACTCGGGCATCTAAGAGGGGAGAGCATTGGCAGCTTACAGTAATTGCCTTCAGAGACACCGACAAACAAAAAGGACGTACATCTCCATCCACGGCCTCCGTAAACAGCCGTCATAGGCCGTGGTGATGCATGCATGGTAATTCATCTCATGGAAGGGGGGGGGGGGAGAGGCAAGTTTTGGTTTTTATTTTGACAAGACTTTGAAAAGTCATTTCCAATGGGAGAACGAACCCCGACGTCTCAACGGGGAACAAATCGGTGCAAACAGAACGCTTCACGCGCAAACTTCTTAAAGACTTGACATCCTCGTCTGCGTATCAGATTCCATGACCGGTACCTGTTGGCGTCCTTGGAGACATAAACTGGTCAATCCTTGAAGTCGTGTGTGTGTTGGGCCTTTTACAAGCTAGCTAGGGACACTGAGTGTGCCCTCCGCTCCCTCTGGAGGCATTTAATTCATCCAAACATCAAAGCGATCATTAAAATTTCAAAGGCTTCAAAGCATACCCGCTCCCAAGTACCATTTAAATTGACCATTAAGAGGGGAAAATCATACTCATTGGGCTCCACGTCTCAAAAAAATTCTCTTTTATCCCTTTAATCTTCTTCATAAGATATACCTATTAGGAAGGGGGTGGGGGTGGGGGGGTCGACTGGAGCAGGATGCAGATGGATGCCGGGTTTGTTGTTTGCGGTCTGTTGTTCCATGATGTCCATATGCAGTCGTCTGGATGCACCTTGATTTCTGCTCCGGTATTGTGGCCAAGGTATTTTCACCCCAGAGTCTCCTCATTTCGTACCCATTCTCCTCATTTCGTACCCATTCTTCTCATTTCGTACCCGTTCTTCTCCTTTCGTACCCATTCTTCTCATTTCGTACCCGTTCTTCTCCTTTCGTACCCATTCTTCTCATTTCGTACCTGTTCTTCTCATTCGTACCCGTTCTTCTCATTTCGTACCCGTTCTTCTCATTTCGTACCCATTCTCCTCATTTCGTACCCATTCTCCTCATTTCGTACCCATTCTTCTCATTTCGTACCGTTCTTCTCATTTGGTACCCGTTCTTCTCCTTTCGTACCCGTTCTTCTCCTTTCGTACCCGTTTTTCTCATTTCGTCCCCGTTTTTATCAAAATGGGTCAATACAACTCTGCTGTACTCAAGACAGTGACAGTAGCGTTCAGACATTCATTCAGTCTTTGGATGGTCAAAGGGCAGTTTCATGCCACGGCACAATGCTGCATGATAGAAAGGCAGATTTACCACATTTTAACCGTGACAAAAAGAACAAATTTCACATCAGTTCCTTCTCAGTTAGAGAGGAACACAAGCAAGCAAAGCGCTAGAGGAGAGGAAGAAAGTTTGTGTTTGTGTGTATTCTTGTATTTTGCAGCATGTGTGTGTGTGTGTGTGTGTGTGTGTGTGTGTGCATGCACACGTGCACGAGTGCATATGTCGATGTGTGTCTGGCCGAGCATTTGTGTGTTTATGATTAAAGTGCATATTCAGGTCCCAGACCCCGCTGATGTGTGCCAGGCTCTCCCAGGCTCCTCCCGGAGCTTTCCCAGATGGGCCTGCAGAACTCCTACCCGCCTCTGGACCGGCATCGCTGCCAGGCCCTCGCCCGCTCACAGAGCACACAGACTGGGGACCTGGCATATCGACTGCTCTCAGGACAAAGTAGCAACTTTCTGGAGGTCACCTCAATGTTCATTGCATCCGTGCACGGGCTTGGAGCATGCTGGTGATATTTTCAGAAGAACTGGGAAGATCTGGCAAATGAAGGAGCTCATTTGTTTTGGGGGGTTTTGGAAAAATTAAGTTGATTTTTCTTTCTTTTTTTTTTTTTTTAGATACACATTCATACTTTGGCTCTGCACTTCAAGAAGCTGTGATTCAAATTGTACCACAGATTTTGGAGCGAAAATTACCAGTCACAAATCACCACCATTTACGTGCTAAATTGGAGGTGCTAAGTAACCTGTTTGCAGCGAAACGCCCCCGTGATGCTGACGTGACACTAGGTAGCCGCCTCGTCTCAGCCTCCAGTCGCTCCCCGACTCACATCAATCCCTCGCAACGGTGAAAATCAGGCACGTGTGCCTTTGACAAACTTCTGCAAGGAATTTCTCTGGGCTTCATTTTTAACAGGGCTCCAAATGTGGTGTCAGGAGAAAATGGGGGCGAGATGGAGATAGGGAGCAGAATAAAATGATACGGAAATTAGGGGAGTCATAAATGACTCGGCTCCGGTGAAGGACAAAATAAATTGGATTGGACTGATTCCGGAGCTACGAGATAAAAACCAAGAGGGATAAGAGAGGCCAGCATATCCAGTTACACACAACAAGATATGTGTGTGGGTGTACCGCATGCACACACACAAGTATGCAAACACATATATGGGTTTTTGTGTGTTTTCAATCTTACATATACATACTAACAATTGTACACATTAATAACACACACACGCACTCACGAATATATAAAGACGCATTTTTGTAAACATACACATGTTCACACAGACCCGGCTAAAGTGACCACCTTAATTTAAAACCCCGACAAGTCCGGCGAGTCCCAGTTCCTGACCATCCTGCTATGGTGGTGACCTTGCTAGCTTGGACCATTTTCCTGTTGTTGTTTTGCGCCGATAAGTGGGGATTGGAGGGGTAGTGGTGGTGGCTTTGGTGGGGGGGGGGCATGTGGTAGCAGTGGTGTTGGTTGTTGTATTCAAGGATGTTGCAGGATGTGCTTGATGTGGAAAAGGACTTTCCTGGCCGGGCCAATCTCTGGAGACCTGACTGGCCTAACTGCTGACTGTTGCGTAGCACATTGTGCTTTTGTAGTGCCTGCTGTGTGGTGTGTGTGTGTGTGTGTGTGTGTGTGTGTGTGTGTGTGTGTGTGTGTGTGTGTGTGTGTGTGTGTGTGTGTGTGTGTGTGTTATACTGACTGTTTATGGGGCACTTCTTGGACAGTTCCTTCCTTTCCCCTCCCCTGCCTCCTCCTCCTGCTCTCCTCCAGCTGGAGAGGGTTAGAGCCTTCAGCCAGGCCCGGCGCTGGTCTGACTGCACCCTGTTGGAGCCTCAGTCCACCATCTGCCTGCCATTATGTGTGTGGGTGTGTGTGTGTGTGTGTGTGTGTGTGTGTGTGTGAGAGAGAGAGAGCGAGCGAGAGAGAGAGATGGAAGAGCCTGTATCCCAAAGGCACAGCACGGCAAGAGGGAGAGCAGGCGAAAGAGAGAGAGACAGAGAGCTAGACTATAGTGGGTGATGGAGGTTGGTAGAAGAAAAAGATAGACAGACAGACAGAAAAGAAGAGAGAGAGAAGGAAGGGGTGAGAGAAGTAGAGATGAGGGGAAAGGAAAACACATTTTGAGATTTGGGCAAGACAGCAACAGAGGAGTCCAGCTCAAGTGCAGTGGGGGCACCTTGGGACATACAAAAAGGAGGCAAGCCCTGAGGGAGGAGAGAGAGAGAGAGAGAGAGAGAGAGAGAGAGAGAGAGAGAGAGAGAGAGAGAGAGAGAGAGAGAGAGAGAGAGAGCAAGGGGTGCATAATCCCTTTTTTCTGGAGTACTTTGAGCTCAGACCAAAGACCCAGAGAATGGCTCCCTTACACACATCCCGAAGGCTGTCCAACTACTGACAATCAACTGTTGATAAGAGGAGTGAGAGAGAAAGTGTGAGTGTGTGTGTGTGTGTGTGTATCTGTGTGTGTGTGTGTGTGTGTGTGCGCGTGTGTGACTGGGGGGTTGGACAGCAGGGTAGAGTAATAAACAGGAGGCTAATCTCCGACTTGGGGATCCGGGTTCATGTGTATCCAACACCTGCTTAAGTGTCCTTGAGGACCGTACTGAATACCCAGCAGCTCCAAGGATGCCGCCATTTTACCTTCTTGTGGAGAAGGAAATTAAGAATGTTTAGAAGCGTCGAGAGCACGACTGTGACGCTTGCCTTCGCAGGTTATTTTAGAGCGTGTCCGGATTACATGTAATAGTCCCAGGAAGCTGAATGAAAGTCTAGTGTGCTGTCTGGCATTGTAACCGCATGTTATGTCATTGCTGCCTGCAGGACTGCGGAGTGCTGAAGCCCCTGCCCCCCCCCCCACACCTCGTTCCGTGGACAGTCCCTGAGTCAAGGTGGGAGGACGGGAAAACGTGGTAACGCGTGTCGGTGAGCTTTATGACCCACGTCCCCAACCCGCCCGGTGCGAGAAGTTAGAAAGGAGTCAAAGTGGGATGACCTCCATGCGGCGTGTGGAACAGTAACAGTTGCCCACCTCACCCGCCCCCCCCCCCCCCCCCCCCCAGGAACCGAGTCCTCCAGAGCGAAGCCAGAAAGGTGCCTGGTGAGTTGCTTTAATTACTTCTCTCCCTCCCTCTCCCCTAATACCTTTATTTTATTAGGCCTGATCTGATTCATATGCATAGCGCCGACATAATTTCGATTTGAAATTCTTTCTTATCTGCGGTGGCTGGGACTACCCCTGCACGACTGCATCCAAAATCAATTACCTTGCACGGGTCCCCCTGGCGAGTGCCGGGCTCGGAGCGGAGGGGAACAGCAAGCAACTTCTGTTGGAAACTTTTCACCTTAAAGACAATGTCGTCCCCCCCCCGTCTTTGGAGGTCATCTCTGATGCATGAGTGATGTGGTGTTTTAGGGACGGGGAGCCCCGCCGTATCAACTCAGAACATTCGCCCGTTCAAGCCATCCACCGTGAAAGCTGGTTACGAGGAGCGATTCAGTCACTGCAGTCACGTTTGGGGAAAAGGCTGCAACGTGAATGCAAAACTTGACTTTTAAAGACCCGAGTTTCCGTCAAGTTACTGCCCCTTTCTTTAAAAAGAAAAAAATATCGGTCTCCGTAAGAAATGTTTTGAACAGGAAAATTATCCTTTTGCTGCTTCTATCCATCCATTCATCCGTCCAGCCATCCATCATTCAAACCCCTTATCCTGCTTGCAGGGATGCTGGAGCCTATTCCAGCAGTCACTGGGCGGCAGGTGGGAAGACACTCCCGGCAGGCCACCAGGCCATCACAGGGCCCACACACACCTAGGGACAGCCGAGTCACCTGACCCACATGTCTTTGGGCTGTGGGAGGAAACCCACACAGACACGAGGAGAACATGCAAACTCCACACAGAGGACGACCCAGGACGACCCCCCAAGGTGGACTACCCTGGGGCTCAAACCCAGGACCTTCTTGCTGTGAGGCGACCGCGCTAACCACTGCGCCACCGTGCCGCCCTTTTGCTGCTTACAATTATAAAGAATACAACTGCATCGGCCTGCCAACGTACCTCGTTATAGGTGCAGCATCTCCCCATCATATGTACAGAGGGGGGAAACACCTGTGTTAAACAAATACCCTCAAAGATGTTTGGCATTTTGTTTGCGGCAGCTCCTCGTTACACATCCATTATGGAAAGTGCCCAATGCACTGAGGTGTAATGACACAGGCAGTGTGTGCTGTAAAACAGCGGCATATGGCTAAACCACACAACATTAAACATTTTGGAGACTGCGCCTCCCCTGTGCCTAAATAGCACAGCGCTTCCACAAATAAACAGTTAACACAGCGCGAATGACTTATGGACGGGCACACAGCGCCGTCGACCCAGCTTCTACACCGTGTTTCCCTGCCAGCACATGCAAATGATATTTATATATATCATGCTATGCTTATATTTATCATGCAAGATCTGCCACACACACTGATCAGTAAAACGGACTCGGCCTTGCAAAATGGTACGATACACACCTACCGACACAAACTCCTAGATAACACACACACACACACACACACACGTGGAGACACACTGTAGAAAGGTCTGTGATGAACTGTGACGGGGGAGGTGAAGCTGTGCTACCTGGGCCCTGTTCACGTGCACACAAGCAGACATTCTCTCCCACATGCAGGCGTGGACTCCCTCCCGCCCTCCCTCCACTGCCATCCCACATGCACTCTTCTTTGTTCGCCCAAGAGGCATCACAGCCTGCTTTCCAAAATCTGCATTTCTCATCTGTGCCAGGCATGCAACCCCCCCCCCACCACACACACACACACACACACACACACACACACACACACACTCATGCAGTTCCATCCATTTTTTAAGTGATTGATGCGAGTGCTTAGCTGTACGACAGAGGTCACAGTGCCTGGGAGATTGCTTTAGCCTTACCTGCTCTTCTTTTCCACTTTCCCTTATTCTCTATTCCTCTTCCCTCCCATTTCCTCTCTCTCTCTCTCTCTCTCTCTCTCTCTCTCTCTCTCTCTCTCTCTCTCTCTCTCTCTCTCTCTCTCTCTCTCTCTCTCTCTGTCTCTCTCTCTCTCTGTCTCTCTGTTTCTCCCTCGCTCTCTCCCCACCTGGAGTGTCGTGAACCCTCTCCACACTCCAACGCCTAATTATATCCTGGACGTGTAAATGTATTCATATTCATGAAGGCACAGATGCTAAATTAACTGTGGCAGGGACACGTCGCACTGTGCCGACTGCACAATCTGCTTCCTCCACTTACAGAAGGGCGGGAGGGAGAGAGAAAGAGAGAGAGGGGGAGAGAGGGGGGGGTGTAGCTGGAGGAGAGAAGACAGGAGATACAGGAGGGAGGGAGAGAGAGAGAGAGACAGATAAAGAAAAAGAAGGGAAGGAGAGAGGGAGGAATGAGCTGAACAAACCTGAAGAAACAAAGAAAAGTGAAGGAGAATGAGAATGAGAAGAGATGCCGAGGGGGACAAAGTGGGAAGCGGAGGAAGAGGAGGAGGGGAAGAAGGGAGGCAGCGATGGCAGGGTGCGGAGGTGTCAGGAGTCGACGGCTACGGATGGTCAGCGGCTGTTACAAGACAGGAGCCGCGTCTTGAGTCACCTGGGACCACCACTCCCGCGGACGGGCCCAAACAGCAAGCCGCCGCTGCCCGCCGGGGCCGCCCACCATGCTGGAGCGAGCGCTCCCGGCTGGCCAAACTGGCCTCGGCGGCGATGAGGAGCAAATCAGAAAGCCGGGGTGCACGGCAACTTGGAGCCAGCGGTGGCAGAGCGGTGCACGGGGAACTGTGGGGCAGATGGAGGGAGGTGCAGCGGTGCACAGCGAACAGATGGCCGCTCCGAACTTGATATATGAAATTAATAACGTTTCTCAAATAGAATTCACAAACAGGAATACATTACCTGAATTTTAATAAATGATTTTTTTTCTCTATAAGGGGAAGGGGGGGGGGGAGGATACATTTGCATGTCAATGAGAGATGTGGGGGTAAATAAATATCCACTGTGTCTTTTTTCCCTCTCCCTCCTCTGTAAAAGCAGACAATAACAGACAGCTGGATTATTCAAGACTACAAGTTCCTAAATGAGAGCTGGGTCCTAAGATGTCGACTCGAAGCCTTTTTCTCATCTGAGAAGTTTCAATTTCAAAGTCCATCGCTCACGGTGTCCGTCTCGATAACATTGACTTTTTACCTTTTCTTTGTCTTCCCGGGACATTTTCGTGTCACTTCATGTCAGAGGAAATAAAGGAAAGCCTTAACTGAATCTGAATCTCGGGACATTCCTCTGCTTGCCGAGTCCAGCAGTAATCACAGTCTTACCTTGAAGCTAATTTTTGCTGCCTCACTCCCACATTGTTGCTTAAGGACTCCCATTCAGTGCAGCTTTAGAAGCTGGACGTTCATATGAGGGCTGGCTCGTCCAACAAAGACTTATTCACGGCCGCTTGGGCTTGCTGCGGCGAGAAGAAGAACCGTGCACATTCACATACCCACAATGCAGCGCACCTTGTTGACATGGTGGAAACTCGGGGCAAAGCCTATTCAGTTACATACAAAGCATTTTTCCTTTCAATGCTAAACTAAATGAGGCTACAAAAAAGAAAAAAAATGGCACTGACGTTAAAATCAGGAGGAATGTTATTTCGTAGATTCAGTAAAGGGAAATAAAATTAGATGACTGGCAAGGGAGCAAGGCTGTGAATACTGGGATGGCGTCCAGCATTTTACCTGTGCCCCTGCCCACAGGGTTAGTGGTTGTGTCAGGAAAGGCATCCAAAGTCAAATTTAGCAAAAATCAGTATGCGGATTGACAAGACCACACACCGGATCGGTCAAGGCCCGGGTTAACAACGGCCCCCATTGGTACTATGCCCTCACAGGGTACCGATGGAAACTATAAAATCCACTGTGGTGACCCCTGAAACACAGGGAACAAGCCGAAGAAGAAGTAAAGGGATGGGGGGTAGGAAACACACACACACACACACACACACACACATAATATATATATATATATATATTGGACTACCCCAGGGCTCGAACCCATGACCTTCTTGCTGTGAGGCGACTGCTCTAACCACTGCCACAGTGCCGCCATATATATATATATATATATATATATATATATATATATATATATATATATATATATATATATATATATATATATATATATATATATATATATATATATATATATATATAAACTTAGCACAAAAGTAAGGAAATGTGTGTTTGGTAGATTATTTCTTTGTTGTAACGATGCTTCTTGGCAATAAATCTTATATCAGGCAGCTGATTGTCAGCACCTGGGTACCAGAAGCTCAAAACAAGAGTCAACAGCAACAGCAAAATAAGCTGGTTGGCATTGGCAGAGAAGATCTGGCACATTTTTTCATGGGCGCAACCCACATACTCATCCCACAAATGCATGTTCCTTACAAATGTGGCACCATTTAAAAGGGAAATAAACAGGCTACGGTATAAAATTTAATGCCAAAAAGCATTGTTACAACAAAGAAATAATCTACCAAACAAACATTTCCTTACTTTTTGTGCTAAGTATATATACGTATATATATATATATATATATATATATATATATATATATATATATAATATATATATATATATATATATATATATATATATATATATATATATATATATATACACTACCGTTCAAAAGTTTGGGATCACCCAAACAATTTCGTGTTTTCCATGAAAAGTCACACTTATTCACCACCATATGTTGTGAAATGAATAGAAAATAGAGTCAAGACATTGACAAGGTTAGAAATAATGATTTGTATTTGAAATAAGATTTTTTTTACATCAAACTTTGCTTTCGTCAAAGAATCCTCCATTTGCAGCAATTACAGCATTGCAGACCTTTGGCATTCTAGCTGTTAATTTGTTGAGGTAATCTGGAGAAATTGCACCCCACGCTCCAGAAGCAGCTCCCACAAGTTGGATTGGTTGGATGGGCACTTCTTTGAGCAGATTGAGTTTCTGGAGCATCACATTTGTGGGGTCAATTAAACGCTCAAAATGGCAGAAAAAGAGAGAACTTTCATCTGAAACTCGACAGTCTATTCTTGTTCTTAGAAATGAAGGCTATTCCATGCGAGAAATTGCTAAAAAATTGAAGATTTCCTACACCGGTGTGTACTACTCCCTTCAGAGGACAGCACAAACAGGCTCTAACAGGTACTATTTAATGAAGATGCCAGTTGGGGACCTGTGAGGCGTCTGTTTCTCAAACTAGAGACTCTATTGTACTTATCTTCTTGCTCAGTTGTGCAACGCGGCCTCCCACTTCTTTTTCTACTCTGGTTAGAGCCTGTTTGTGCTGTCCTCTGAAGGGAGTAGTACACACCGGTGTAGGAAATCTTCAATTTCTTAGCAATTTCTCGCATGGAATAGCCTTCATTTCTAAGAACAAGAATAGACTGTCGAGTTTCAGATGAAAGGTTCTCTTTTTCTGGCCATTTTGAGCGTTTAATTGACCCCACAAATGTGATGCTCCAGAAACTCAATCTGCTCAAAGAAGTGCCCATCCAACCAATCCAACTTGTGGGAGCTGCTTCTGGAAGCGTGGGGTGCAATTTCTCCAGATTACCTCAACAAATTAACAGCTAGAATGCCAAAGGTCTGCAATGCTGTAATTGCTGCAAATGGAGGATTCTTTGACGAAAGCAAAGTTTGATGTAAAAAAAATCTTATTTCAAATACAAATCATTATTTCTAACCTTGTCAATGTCTTGACTCTATTTTCTATTCATTTCACAACATATGGTGGTGAATAAGTGTGACTTTTCATGGAAAACACAAAATTGTTTGGGTGATCCAAACTTTTGAACGGTAGTGTAATATATATATATATATATATATATATATATATATATATATATATGCGCGCAATCCATCACTTCATTAAAGGAAATTAGGATATTTCAAGGCTGAGAGGTTGACATATTGAATTGTTTGACTTGATTCTGTATCTATTATTTATTTATTTATTTATTGGACCCCCCCCCCCAATTGTACCCATCCAACTACCCCACTCTTCCGAGCTGTCCCGGTCGCTGCTCCACCCCGTCTGTCGATCCCGGGAGGGCTGCAGACTACCACACGCCTCCTCCGATACATGTGGAGTCGCGTGCCGCTTCTTTTCACCTGACAGCGAGGAGTTTCACCAGGGGGACGTAGCACGTGGGAGGATCACGCTATCCCACCCCCCCAAACAGGCGCCCTGACCGACCAGAGGAGGTGCTAGTGCAGCAACCACGACACACACACCCACCCACATCCGGCTTCCCACCCGCAGACACGGCCAATTGTGTCTGTGGGGACACCAGACCAAGCCGGAGGTAACACGGGGATTCGAACCGGGATCCCTGTGTTGGTAGGCAATGGAATAGATCGCTACGCTACCCGGATGCCCCTGCATGACCTAGTCCTAACCAAATAAAAAAAAATATTCACAATTTTTGAATTTTATTCTTGACATTATGGCATTAGAAAATATCAGCAGCACATAGCGTCAACAGATTGCTATTTGGCTGTTTTCAACAAGGCCATTTCAGCGTTCCTCTTGTTGGACGCGTGTCAAATTGGGCTCATGTTTGGCTGGCTTACAAAACCTTGTGTCATGTGTTTGTTGGAGCTGTCTCGGGCACCGGGTGTAGACAACACTTCTGTTCATTAGTGCATCACACCAGCGGAGTGAGATGAGGCGGAGTGACACAGTTCCCCGACACATGCTGCTCGTTTTCTATCCTGGGGCGGGAGTTTCCTGCAGGAAATCTGGGATCACTCAAGAAGAGGAGCCCATCTCTGTAAATGGAGCCACGACGCCTCCAGCAGAAGAGTGGCATTAAGCCCATATTTACAAACCCCCCCCCCCAAAAAACACTTGAAAGTCAGCGCGAGGGCTCCGCACATCCCAACCAGCATCATTTTGATTCGGTGAAAATAAACAATCCCACTGACAAAGATGAGCAACAGCATTTTTTTTTCCCCAAATGATTTTATTTAATCTCACTCCAGTTTTACCATCCATCCCAGCCGACAGAACTGTTTGCCTTCTGAAATGTCCCAAATGCTACCCGTGTATGAATGAACTGTGACGACTTGGAAGGCATTACTGCAGAATAAATACAAATGCGGTGCTATGTTTGGAAATACTTCTTGTGATTGCTCCCACACTCTCCTCCCCGTGGTGTTTAGCTCTGTGCTTTGCAACTCCAAAGCACCAAACGCTGATGTTCATCCATGCAGGCAGGATGGATGCTTTCCATGTCATTTACTATCTTCTATCATGTTGGTGTCCGGGCTCTTGGCAACAGGACTCCTGATTCAGTTTATAAAAGAGTCAAATTCAACTTCCAAGCATGCGCTCCTATTCACCCCCTTTATGCAGTATGGCCCTCTCATACAGTTTAATGGCAGTGTCCGTGTCCTCTTTAACTAAAGCTGGGGAGCAACACCCCTCAACATATGATCGTCCTCCGTTCATGTTTGTTACGTGGACTGACACAGGATCATAAATGATAGATACAGGGGTGTCCAGGTAGCATAGCGATCTATTCTGTTGCCTACCAACACGGGGATCCCGGTTCGAATCCCCTTGTTACCTCCAGCTTGGTCGGGCGTCCCTACAGACACAATTGGCCGTGTCTGCGGGTGGAAGCCGGATGTGGGTGTGTGTCGTGGTCGCTGCACTAGCACCTCCTCTGGTTGGTCAAGGTGCCTGTTTGGGGGTGGGGGACTGGGGGGGAACAGCATGATCCTCCCACGCGCTACGTCCCCTTGGCGAAACTCCTCACTGTCAGGTGAAAAGAAGCGGCTGGCGACTCCACATGTATCACGAAGGAGGCATGTGGTAGTCTGCAGCCCTGCCCGGATTGGCAGAGGGGGTGGAGCAGCGTCCGGGACGGATCAGAAGAGTGGAGTAATTGGCTGGATACAACTGGGAGAAAAAAAAAGGGGGAGGGGATCCAAAAAAAGACTAGATCATGCTTACCATGGGTAAAAGTGTTTGATAGACCGTGTAAGTCTCTGACATCTGAATGTAAATATGACGTGGAATTCAAATTCTCCATTTGAGAAAATCATGTGATCCAGTTTTCACTCAACATTTTTCGTATGCTGCGTATACAAGCTTCAAGTGCTGTATTGTGACTATTAAAGGACAGGTTTGTTTTTTTTCACTTGGTAAGTCTCGGGAGTTGTTGGTCTTGTTGATAGATAATCTGTGAAAACAGGAATATACGGTGTCTAGCTGGTGATTTATATCCTTCAATATGTAGCTGAAGTGGCCTAGAGAGGATCTTGGAAGTAGTTCAGACGCGGGCTGTTCTCCTTCATGGATAGAATGACAAACGACCTCAGTAGCGCTCTGCACTACTATACAGTGCTGCACAGGGATGGTGTCATGAAGAGGAGCATATGTGAGCGTTTTCATAAGCTCCGGCCCTCCACAATCTGTCCCTGCACAGAAACGCATGTACTGTATGTGTGGACCTACATACGCACACACACACACACACACACACACACACACACACACACACACACACTCACGTGCACAGACTTTTTATGCATGCAGACGCACGTACGGGGAATACCTGTTTGTCTTACCTCCCGAACCAATATCCCAACCCATTTCTCCAGAAAACCACCTCCGTCATAGGATCATTATCATTTGCGGCGGGGGAAGACAGGAGATTCAAGGTGCGTCTCAATCCGCAGGGGTACGCGATCCCCCAAAAACAGAAGGTAGAAGTTGGCGAGGCGTTGTGCACATGGAGAGTGTTACTTACCGGTTATTGCGGTGGTCATACTGTGTCCCGTATGGCGGTGTATTAACGAACAGCATGCAAACACCTTCTGTCCGAACATCTGCGACAGGCACATTTTTAGGCTGCCTTCCAAAAACTAAAAAAAGACCAAGGGAGGAGACAAAAAAGCAACAAAAAAAAACTAAACTCTGTCTCTGTCCGACTCAGATCCTTTTGCTTGGTCTCTTTCTTTCTTTTGTTTGTTTGTTTGTCTGTCTGTCTGTCTGTCTCTCTCTCTCTCTGTCTCTCTCGCATATTACTTTCTTTTAGTTTCTCTTATTGTCACTCGAGCTACTCTGGCACCCTCGTGCAGAACACAATGCTGCTTTTCATTGGTGTCAAGAGTTTTCAAGGACCCCAAGAGGACAAAGGATTGAGCAGAAGCTACTAATAAAGCCCCAATGGTTACCCAAGGAGCCTTGACACTAAATTGTCACCATCAAACTTTTTCTGACAGTTCTGAGTTGCACTGAATGACTTTGGAAAGCATGCTTTCTCTATTCGTGCATTCAGCAGTACAATTAACACAACAATGTAAGGTGCATATTGGTGCGTCAGCTGTTCAGCAACCGACTGCCTGTGGAAAGAAGCTATTCCTGAGATGAGCGGTGTGTAATTTTATGCCCGGTAATGTTTTTTAGATGGAAGGAGCGAGAACAGAACGTGAACAGGGTGGCTGCTGTCCTCAATGATGTTTTGGGCTTTTACTTTGCATCGAGTGGTGTAAATATTATGAAGCTGTGGTACTTCCATGCCAGTGAATTTTGCTGCTGTCTTTACAGTCCTTTGAAGCAGCCTGCAGTCCTGAGCAGTCAGGTTGCCAAACCACACTGTGATGTGGCCTGTCAAGACACTCTAGATGGTAGTGCGATAAAAGTTCACAAGAGTTTTGGCACTCATACCAAATCTCTTGAGACGCCTCAGACAATTCAGTCTCTGCTGTGCCTTCTTGAGAATACAATCGGTGTTGAGAGACCATGTGAGGGTGTCTGTGATGTGTAAACCAAGAAATCTATAACTGTCCACCATTTCAACAGATGACCCATTGATGGAAATAGGAATGTGACTTCCTCTGATCTTTCTAAAGTCAACAATGATTTCTTTTGTCTTGCTGACATTTAGAGAGAGGTTGTTACCATGGCATCAATATGGTTAAATCTCCCACTTCCCCCTATAGGCCCTCTCATCACTTGTTATTAGTCCAATCACTGTGGTGTCATCTGCGAATTTAATGATGCTGTTGTTGTCATATTTGGCAAAACAGCTATGTGTAAACAGACTGTAAAATAGCGGACCGAGACATCAGCCCTGAGGTGCACCGGGGACTAAGAACTAATGTGGGTGAGTATGTTTTACCTATTCTCACAGTCTGGGACCTGCCTGTCAGGAAATCAAATAGCCAATTACAGACAGAGCTGCCCAGACCAAGACTTCTGAGTTTCAGCACCAGTTTGGATGGTACAGTTGTATTAAAAACAGAGCTGTAATCAATAAACAACATTCTGATATAGGTATTTTTCTTTTCAAGGTGTACTAGAGCAGTATGCAGAGTAAGTGAGTTAGTGTCACCTACAGATGTATTGGAATAGTAGGCAAAGGAAAACTGTAATGGGTCAAGGGTAGCAGGAATGTTACATGTTATGTATGATATAACCAAGCTTTCCAGGCACGTCATCAAAGCACCAGGTCAATAATCATTAAGGCAAGAGAGCGGTGTATTCTTAAACTCAGTGGAAACACACACAATGACGGCAACAAGTTAAAAATGTCAGTAAAACCCTGAGATAAATGAGTGTAACATGCCTTGAGGACACGGAACCGGATGCCGTCTGGGCCAGCAGCTTTACGAGCCTTAACCTTTTTTAAAAGTTTTACTCACATCAGCCTCTGCCACCTGTAAGATCGACTTCATCAGGTGGGCACTGCGCTGCTGTCGATGGGTCCAAGTTGTGAGCTTCGAAGTGGGCATAAAAAGTTGTTAAACTCATCCGGCAGAGAGGCGGGGGTGTTGATAGCCACACTTGGTTTAGATTTACAGTCTGTAATCGGACTGCAGCCCCCCTCCACACGTGCCTCTAGTCACAGCCACTGTAGTCATTTTCCAGCTTGTCCCTATATTGTCTTTTAGCGGCTTTGACTTAAAAGAGGTGGTATGCTCCTTCAACCTCGGGCGAATGTCGCCTTGAATTCAGGGCTTCTGGTTGGGGTAGAAGCGAGCAGACTGTAGTGAGATACAGTTATCGACACAGAATCCAACACACCGACCGGTTCAGCATACTCATCCAAACTCAAGGCTGAATCCTTAAAGACTGATACCAGTCTGTTGATTCAAAACATCCCTAAAGTTTGGATTCATGTTCTTTAGTCCGGCACTGTTCTGTCCTCACGGTGTGCTGCATGCACTTACGAAACCCCTTCAAGAAAAAGACACTAAATTCACTTTAGCTGCACCTCCTCGGTCCAGTGTTAGCAAATCTGCATTGCACTGCTGACACTAAGAGGCTGTTTACACCTGGTGCTGCATGTGTCTTGGGTGATCGGCTCACAAGTGGACAGCCGAGACACAACGCCGTTTATACCCGTCTATCATGCGTCTCCCCGGGGGTCCTGCTGACCTGCATCGTCCTGCACTGATGATGCATTTTTCCTGTTACATCCTTGTCGGGGACGCATCAGGACGCATTAGCATTTACACTACAAAAGATATGTGGTCAAATGCGTCTCAGACCACCTCGGCAAGTGGTTTGTGGGAATTCGTCTTGGGAGTCGTTCACACGTGAATTTAGTGACGTCCACTTGTGATCCGATCACCCGAGACACATCTTAATGCCAGGTGTAAACAGCCCCTAAAGCCTACGACATCTTTCATTTGATCCACACGCTTGAATAGCGTCACTTGTATGTCGTCACTTTTGAATATAACACGTGGCATGTGTCGTCATGGTTTGTTTATAGCGTCGATTAACGGCATCATACAAATGGTACGATGCGCAGGGGTGCAGGGTTTTCTCATATGTTGTCCCATATGTTTTCTCCGCTTCGAATAGCAACTGTCCACAAACTCTTAAGAAGCCGGCACATCTCTCCCTACCATCGCAAATGACGGATGGCTCCTTTATATCTCTGAGCAGCTTTCATGTCAAACAGGCGCACTCAAAAGCAACACGCGAGATCTTTCCACCGACAAACCTCTTAAGGATTGTTTATTGTAATTATACACATGTTGTAGACTTTGTAGATATAATAACTCTTGGTCTAAAAATAATTCCCCCTCAGGCGGTGAATTTTGTTTTCAATTTATTATCCATGGTTTATATATTCTTCCACCTCGGTGGGCAAAGAGATCTCAGCTCCTTCCCGCCTCTGCAGAGAAAAGCGTGTCTCCTCTGCAGTTCTGTGTTTTTTCTAGGCACTGAACCTATCCTGGCAAAGATGTTTCTCATCCACAAGTTACATGAC
Source organism: Lampris incognitus (assembly GCF_029633865.1). Taxonomy (NCBI): domain Eukaryota; kingdom Metazoa; phylum Chordata; class Actinopteri; order Lampriformes; family Lampridae; genus Lampris; species Lampris incognitus. Next base: position 22,350,712 of record NC_079228.1, read on the forward strand.
CTGGCCAGTGCTGTGTACACAAGTACTTGGCATGGCCATACATAGCTGGCCAAGGAGGCGCCTGTTATAAAAATACACAGTGGAAGCTCAGCCGGAGAGGCTCTGCTGCTCCTTCTCAAGGCGTCACGTCATGCATTCCTTCTGTTTCCACTCATTTCCCCGCATTTTTTTTTCTAACCTCCAAATCTTTGCCCCCCGAACACGGCTTATAAAAGACATCCAGTGTCGACCAATTATTTCGGACTTTGATGGTCATAAATCAAGGCTGACCGATAAAAATAAAGACAGCCAAGTATAATGTACGTGTGCGATTCCAACTGGACTGTAAGCGAAGCCAGATGGGCTGGGAGAGTGCCACCGAAACGGAGCTGGATCCCATCACTAAAATGGCTGTGTGTGTTTTCCCCTCGCGCACAAATTACAGCATCACCTCATTCAGCGGCATAAATCAAAGCCCACGCTGTGATATGCGCAGGGCATCTCTCCATCTCATTACTAACATAAATCCTCTGGCAGTCTTCAGCGTGTGAGCCCCATTTGATGAGTTGATCTTTTGTAAAAACAAAAAACAAAAAAACAAAACAAAACACACAAAAAAACAGGACTTTTATTCTATCACTGCTTTTATTTCGAGTCATTTGCTTCATTTCAAGCAAGCTGTGACATGTGTAGAGACGGTGCAGACCCTGGGAGTGTTACCTCATAGACGGACATCTGTAGATATTTAACCGAGGATGTTTGGACCCGGGCAGAAATATAGAGAAAGACACAGGCAGTAGATGGGGGGGGGGGGCGAGGAGGTGTGTGTGTGTGTGTGGGGGGGGGGTGTCACGGGGATACATACGAGGCAGTGTGAGACAACGAGGCGAAAACAGGACAGAACTGACAGATATGAATGGTGGGATATATACGGGCAGACGGACAAAAACACACTGGCAGACGGTGAAGGAGTGACTTGGAAGTAGACTGAGGCAGCCTTATTGAGCACTGTATTTTCCAGACGCACAGTGTGAAGACTCATTCATCTGTTGCGCCTTCCAGTGTAGAGCTGAGAAACAGACCTCGCGGAGAGAGCCTGGCTTTCTCATTCGGTGACAAGACAGGTTTCCCCTCTAAACAAAGAGGGGTTTCTCTACCACCCCGGCTACACCGTCCCAGATTTACAACGGTGGCTGACGATTTTTTTCTTCTTCTTGTTTTTTTTTGCTCTCCGTTGCCGCGCTACACTCCGGCTCGAGGAGAATACCACAAAAATAACACTGCTGAACGGATTTATTAAAGGGTTCAAGAGTTTTACATATGGTATTCATGAATTTCCGAGGTCAGAAAGGTTTGGCCAAGTAAAACAAGATTCCCCATTTCACCGGGCTAGACTACTTCATCAGCCAGTAATGAAACAACACGAGGGTTGAAAGATCGTCCTCTCTGCAGAGAATGATTCATGAGAGCGGTGAACAGTTTGACCCGTTATGCTTTCTTCATTATGCTTTCTGAGGGGGGGGGGGCACTCCCAGACTGGCACCTGATGAAAGGAAGCTGTCTGTCGATACTTCGGGCGAGTTTTTGAAAGTGGAGGTCTGGAGGATATGGATATGCGGGGGTCTGTGAAAGACGTAGAAGCGGCGAGCTCTATCAAGGTTGCAAACTAATTTGATCAGGTGTCACTCAAAGCTGGTTAAAAACAGATCTATATCATTATACAGTCGGTTTATGGTAAGCGGGCAATGTTGCAGCCGCAGGCAACTTTCTCTCCATCCTCCATCTCATTTTGCTCAGGTGTACTTCCTGCCTTCTGGGAACTGATTAGTGAACATACGCCTAATTGGTCAGAGCCGCCCCCCCCAGCGAATAGTAAACTAATCAGTTGGCCCTAATTCAAATCAATATAGTGTATGAGACACTATCTATTAGTCAGATCAAATATGTTTACTATGGTCTCCAGGGATACCACAGCAAATAAAAGTATTCAGATTGTTCTGAAACTTTCAGATGTAACATTGATTTCTCCTTTATAAGTCCAGCACCATTATTGGTCCCTCCTGGATTTAGCTCAGTAAGTGTCCAATCAGATTTGAAACGAACAACTCCAATGTACAGAACTCGCTCGGAAGTTATCCGAGTAAATCGAACGTTGATATTTTTGTGCAATGCGGGTGTGATGCATAAGATATCACCTTCATCGGCTCACGCGCGTCAGCCCCTCTTCTTTTTTTTTGTCTGTCTCGCAGGAGTGTCTGCCTGTATGAAGGGATGTTTGTACAGGCAGACACTTCCTGCAAACCCTAGCTATTTGCCTCACTAGGCCTGCCCTCTGCCACAGTACACACATCATCCGTTACACACTGCAGGAACTGTCGGGGCTAGGGCAGCTGTCACACTGCGGACAAGTCGTTCGTCTTCTGCTTTTCGCTCAGAGAAAAGGAGTGGGGGGATCACTTGACAGTGTGTTTGTATACACACGTGTCTGTTTGTTCATGTATATTTTGGTGTGCGTTTCTATCTGTGCAGCTGTGTCCACCGATGTGTGCGTCTGCCCTCGTTTATCCTTGTGTGTCAGACACAAAAGCACCCACCGGTTCACATGGAAAAAAGAGAAGACTTAAGATGGGGGACCTGGATCTTATCAGGCAGCGGTTTAACACTAGCCAGACCGCTGCCCACTAACTCCAGGCAGCAAATTAGGAGCTGGGAGCTGCCGACTGGGCTAGTGACAGGGACGTGATGGAGAACAGGTGGGCTGGGCCGCTCCACAGCCTGCACAGACGGTGATAGGGGAGGAATGCTGCCCGCAAAGAGCTAGAAAAGGTAGAATGGTGTTCTGAAATTGATGCTAACAAGTTATGATCATGTTATTGCTGGACTGCTGTAGGATACATATTTGCAGAGGTACACCGTTTGAGAGCAGTAAGATCCTTCACAGATGTATTGTGTAGTTGTTACGTTACACAGCTGCACAGCCAGCTGAGTCTTAATAACTTATCTCTATGGCTGAGTACATAGGGCACAACTGACAGACAGGCTTCCCAGCCTTGCGACTGCGGTCCTGGGGAAAGAAATGTTCGTAACTACATACCTTGCCGGGGGGGGGGGTCAAAGCCAAGAGACGCCAGTGTCGGCAATATCACATGTACTACATGACCCAGCGCCCCCCTCAGTCACAATACACACATTCATACTCGCATAGACACAAGAGGTTTTACACCATTGTGCAAACAAAGGCAGCGCTTAAACACATGCATGCACACACAAGCTCACACATGGGCGCGTGCACAAAGCCCCCCCAACACACACACACACACATGCACATACATGCGCACGCATGCACACACTCACACAATGATCAGTGCTACCCAAAATCTCTCTGATTTCAGACTTCCTGTCATGACATTGACACTTCCATCCATCTGTCCTGCTCGTACCAGAGTCTGAGTAGTTACTTTGTTTCTTTACCTCTTTTTTTTTTGGCTATTTCTCTTTTCTCTTTCCCTCCTCTCTCTCTCTCTCTCTCTCTCTCTCTCTCTCTCTCTCTCTCTCTCTCTCTCTCTCTCTCTCTCTCTCTCTCTCTCTCTCTCTCTCTCTCTCTCTCTCTCTCTCTCTCAGAAACACACACACACACACACACACACACACACACACACACACACACACACACACACTTACACACACAGACACAGACACGAATGAACCTGGCATACACTGACGGAAAGGTGTCAGTGTCTCTCAGTTGACTTTGGACAAGAGTCAGTTTAGAAGACATCCTTCACTGGTCGTTTGCAAAGCACCAAGCAAAACACCTTAGCTGGACTGAGGATTTTGGCAAGGCACCATCTCCTTTTTTCCACAAACTGGCTCCACCTGAAGAATTATAGCTTTGGCAGCATGTCCCCCCCCCTTTCTTTTTTTTAAGCATCTGTAAGCTACCCATAAGGGCATTTTTATTTCAATTTCTCCCCAGTGTCCCCACACTCATATGGTATTTGTTTGCCGTAAAATGATCCTTCAGAGGAATCCATTGGTGATCGTATCTCTAGTACTGAGAATCTAGAATCTATCACAACACTGTTTGTATCAAAACACATTCAAACAATCACACTTCCTACTGACACGTTGATGATGCTGCTCGTAATAAAACTCAGGAGGCTAATTTCAGTTCTCACCTGCCTCGAAGAGGAATACTGATGGGATGTTACACGTTCACAAAGCAATGGCATGTTCAACAGGACACGCCTGCAGCTGTATTTCCCACAATCCATCCATCCATCCATCCATCCATCCCTCCATCCATCCATCCATCCATCCAGCCATTCCTCTATCTATCTATCTATCTATCTATCTGTAGATCTATCTATCCATCTGTTAAGCACACACACACACACACACACACACACACACACACACACACACACACACACACACACACACACACACACACACACACAAGAAGCAGTATTAGTGCTGGATTTATTTCCAACATGGTGACGTATTAATAGGTTCATTTCCAAAAGACTCAGTAATCATGTTATTGTAATGAAGACAGACTATGATATGATGTGTGTTCTCACAAACCCTCCCAGAGGCCTTTTTTATTTATTGTGTCAACCGTTTCTTCTTTGACATTGTGCATGCCACTGAGTGTGTGCTCGGTTAAGTAGACTTGAGGCCGGCCAGCCGTCCCTCATGTGATCCTCTGTCTCCATGCCTTATCAGCAGCACTTTGTTGGCCCTGGCTCACTGTCAGTGCTTTGTGTCTGCACCACCTCTCCGCCTGATAGCTAGTAGCAGCCTAAATACACCTGCACCCTGTCACGGCGCTCCTACGATCCCTGCTCCGAAATGCAACGGTCAGTCCCGATCCAGCAGTTATGCGACTGTATGAATTCTCAATGCGTTCTGTTCATACAGTATGCGCCCCTGACCGGCTTTCATTTGCGCGTAGGAAATGAGCCCCTTGCAACTTTTACCAGTCTGCGATCGAAATGGAGGCCTTTTTTGGCTCCATGTTTAAAAAAATGCAACTGAGGTAAACAAACCTTGCTGCCTATGAATACATGCCGAGCTCGTGCTGCAGCGAGCAGTCCGCTCTTACACTAAATGTCACAAGCTCAGTCAGTCTTTTCAAGGGTGAACAAATGTCTTCAATCAAATGAATCAAAAGATAAACAAAGGTAGTCGCGAGCTGACAAATGGCCTTTGGCTGTATTGTTCTCCGTCTCATTTGCGAGCGACTGCAGGGCTGCGGCAGGGAAAACATTGCATTGTGTTGAATCTGCATGTAGCAGTTTCAAAGTGCCGTGTCTTTGGGTTAGTCGGTATCGAGACGGCTTGACAGTCATTGCAGATCAATCAGCATTTAAGTGAACCTTGAGAGCAAAGCCCATGAGGCGGTGAGACCATAATTGTCGACTGGCTTGACTGTGTACTTCATCCACCCTTCCTCCTCCTCTGTGAAGACTGGTGCTCAGGGTTGTTTGTGCAGCCGTTGGTATCTGACAGCTGTCTGATTGGTTATGTTAGATGTCCCTGTGCTCCTCAACACTATCCAACGCCACTTCTTCCTCTAGACCACCAATTTCACTGCATTTCTCAGTATATTTCCCTGCCGGTCTCTTTGCATCTCCCCATGGTACTTCCCCTCTCTCTTCCGTTATCTCTTCCGTTCATCCTTTTATCCCTTTCTCTCCATTCCACTATTGCTTTTTCCTTTCAGCTCCAGACGCTCTCTGGCTTTCATCAAGTGACTATGGTGGCAATATACTGACGCCCACCAGATCTGCTACAAGCTAGCAGCCTGAGGTGGCTGTTACACTGCCCCGTGGCTGCTTCTTCTCAACCCCTAGAATAGAATAGAATAGAATAGAATAGAATAGAATAGAATAGAATAGAATAGGCAGGGTGGAGTGGGTGGAGAAGAGTGTCAGGAGTGATTTGCGACAGAAGGGTACCAGCAAGAGTTAAAGGGAAGGTTTACAAGATGGTTGTGAGACCAGCTATGTTATATGGATTGGAGACAGTGGCACTGACGAAAAGACAGGAGGCAGAGCTGGAGGTGCAGAGTTGAAGATGCTAAGATTTTCATTGGGAGTGACGAAGAAGGACAGGATTAGGAACGAGTATATTAGAGGGACCGCTCAGGTTGGACAGTCTGGAGACAAAGCAAGAGAGGCAAGATTGAGATGGTTTGGACATGTGTGGAGGAGAGATGCTGGATATATTGGGAGAAGGATGCTGAATATGGAGCTGCCAGGGAAGAGGAAAAGAGGAAGGCCAAAGAGCAGGTTTATGGATGTGGTGAGGGAGGACATGCAGGTGGTTGGCGTGACACAGGAAGATGCAGAAGACAGGAAGAAATGGAGACGGATGATCCGCTGCGGCGACCCCTAACGGGAGCAGCCAGAAATAGTAGTAGTAGTAGCAGGAGTAGGAGTAGTAGTAGTAGAAAATCGAGTAGAATAAAATAGAACCGAATAGAGCAGAATAGAATAGGTGGTGACCCCTAATGGGAGCAGCCAAAAGTAGTAGTAGCAGTAGTAGTGGTGGTAGTAGTGGTGGTGGTAGGAGTAGAGAATAGAATAGAATGTGTAAGAATAGAATAAAATCGAATAAAATAGAATAGAACAGAACATGGCACATAAATGGGTATATAATGGACATATGTTCTGCAGACATATATCGGCTCACTTGCTTTCAGTGTATTCCTAGCCTTACTGAAAACACGCCTTAAGACAAATGCTAAAAACTGAAATATTTCTCTCGCCTGTCAAATATGTTGCCCTTGTTCCCAGTATGGTATCCAGTGTGCACAGGCCTCCATCATGCCAGTGCTGGTGACAGATATGAAGCATTGCCAGTTAAGGGTGACAGCCACTGATGATCACAACAGACAGTACAGCGCCATGGGGGCTATTTACAGGCTGCATGCCGTCATGGGTGAAGTGGTGATTGAGTGCTGTGTTTGTGTTTGCGTGCATGTGTGCGTGCGTGCGTGCGTGCCTGCCTGCATGTATGCGTGCATGTGTGTGTGTGTGTGTGTGTGTGTGTGTGTGTGTGTGTGTGTGTGTGTGTGTGTGTGTGTGTGTGTGTGTGTGTGTGTGTGTTTGTGCAAGCATTGTGAGAATAAACAAGCCCTCAGGCAGGGTCAGGTATGTCGGAATGAAATTAAAAAGTCTAAAGCAATTGCTTTTAAATAGCCACAGGCTGCTCCCTGATCTTGCATAAACAAAGACAAAGACCATACGCAGGTATGATTGGCATGCATAGAAAGTACACCATGCACCGCACCAGGGAAAAAGAACATTAACAAAATTATAATGATGTATGTGTCCGGCATGTTAAACCAGGTGCATTTTAAGCATTTCGAATGTTTAAAACACAAATATTTTTTGCACATATTTTCAAGTTTTTTTTTTCCTGGGTCTTCAATTTGACTCTCATTTCAATCTGCACATAAAGAAGTCTGAGAAAGTGATGAACAACCAATGACCTCTCCCAGAAGCCACTGACAACATTATACAGCGAAAACACTTTCCACACTCTAGCGTCTCTTTAAAATCAATCATCTTCCACAAATCATGCTCCCATGGTTTTTCCATCAATCCGGTGTCCAACTGTTTGACATTCTCTCATGCAAAACCTCCCATATAACACTATGGGTGGATCCCCAACAGAAGACAGAGGAACATACACTGGAGAGCTGGGTAAGTATTTTAACAGTGCTGGTGGAACAATGCTGTGGTGTGCGAGATATTGCTCCCTGCATCGTCACTGGAAATAGCAAAGGGAGAGCGAGACAGTAAGTGCTTTAAGATGTGTGGGGTGGTGAGATGTGAGATGTGACAGGAACATGCATCTCTATGTGTGTGGGCGAGAAGGCAGTAGGAAGGCCAGTGCAGAATGTGTGTGCATGTATTGAGGGTGGGGTGGGGGGTGGGGGGGGTGCATGCAGTAGCATTCTTCTGCCCATCCATACTTAATCTTTATGTACATGTACGCAGCCTCTGGGCATCCATAGCATGTGGGTAAAAGGTGTGTATGTGTGCGTGCATGCACTCATAAACACAATTATACAGTTGTTGCCTTCCCATTTGACAATTTTTACACATATCTCTGCCCACGCATTCATACATACATGCATTTGTGCACTTGCTTGTGAATGTGTGCATGCATGTGTGCATGTATGCATGCATGTATGTGTGTGTGTGTGTTGTGTGTGTTTGAGCTACCTGCTACCTGTGTTGTATAGGCTATGCACCAGCTGTGTGGGACATGTGGAGGAGGCTGTCGGGCGGTGGGTCAGAAGCTGGCAGCTGGTTGGGAGGCAGGACGCCCAGCTCTTTATCGAAAGGCCCAGACACCAAGAGCTCCGTCAACACAGCAACACCACTCAAAGATAGAAACCTAAAGGTTGGTGTAGTATGTGTGTCTGCAATCGCGACTGAAAAAAAGAAAAAGGCAAGAGAGAGAGAGACAGAGAGAGAGAGAGCAAGCGGCAGTGTGTGTTTTTGCAGAGCAGTTTTATCCATGCCCTTATCCATGCACGTTACACGAGCATGCCAGTCTGTCAAATCAACAAGCACATCAACAGATTCCCAATAATGAAAACCCAAACTCCGCACCGCACAGGAGTTTCTCCTCTTTTTACATCGTTGCCACGTTCAGCCCACTCACACAGCAAATACTCCTCCGCCCTGCTGAGCTGCCAGCTGAGCAGTCATTAACACATCTATCGAGGCATCTGGTTTTCCTCTGACATCACTGATGGTTTTGACCTATGGAGCCAAGGGGCCACTGACGGGTCATATATATAATTTCCAATGACCACATGACATTATTGGGATGACATTACTGTTCATTGTTGCGTTAAGACTTTTTCAGCAACTTGACTTGTCATGATCTACAGTAGCCACGTTGTCTCACTAGTTGCTGCTCTTGAAGCACTCATTTGGTATTGAACAATTGATGGAGGTTTGCATGTGACCTAATTATAATACCAATGAATACCAATGACCTAAACTATATATGTATGTATGTATGTGTGTGTGTGTGTGTGTGTGTGTGTGTGTGTATATATAGACACGCTGGTCAAGTGAATCGGCCGTGCTAAATTGTCCCTAGGTGTGTGTGTGTTGGCCCTCTGATGGACTGGCGGCCTGTCCAGGGTGTCTCCCCGCCTGCCGCCTGATGACTGCCCGGATAGGCTCCAGCATCCCTGCGACCCTAAACAGGATAAGTGGTGTGGATAATGGGTGGATGGGTGACCTAAACTACTGCAGTCAAGTTTTAATTTGCATTAACCCACTTCCATGGATCCTGAATCAACAATCTAAATGTAATTATAACAGTATTCGTTAAACTTTTAAGGTAAGGCATTGATTTTGCCATGTTAATTATCTTGTAGTATAGTATTCTCCATGAAGATATGAAATTATATAATATTATTATAATAATATTATACAATATTATTATATGTATTATATATAATATAATTATGACTGTATAATATTCTCCATGAAGATATGAAATTGGTTATCAGGTTGTTATAAGAAATTCTATAGACATACGTTATTATATGCATTGTACGTAGCAAATGTATGCATAAAAGTTCCCATAGGTTCAATATTTTCCAAAAGCTAACGATTTAAAGGCTTACTCTAATCAAACCACATCTAATCAGTCTTGTCAGTGACTCCCAGTGGTGGATGTAATGTGTCTGAGTTCCTGATAAAGCTCCTGTGTGCTGGAAGGTCTAGAAATATGCCACAACATCTGTGAAGCTACTCGAGGTCCTGACGTTTCACTCCCCCTCCCAGCTAAAGAAAACAAGGCGAAACATATTGGGAAGGAATTAAGGGTAGATTTGAGACGGGCTGTATTGTTAAGCCTTCACCAGCGACTTGTCTGTTCCACTCAGCGTCTACAGACGACCTGGCAACCACTTTATGGACCTGGCAACCCCAGCCAAGATTTTTGAGGTACTGCTTTTCAAGGCCTGGAGGTTTTATGTGTTCATCTAAGAGATGCCGCATTATACAGAGAGGCCTCCTCAGCAAGGTTGCGTATGTGTATGAGAAACGGTTGCTGAAGCAGAATTATAATCAGGCAAAAGAAAAAAGAGAGGCTGTATAAAATGGGGCCAAGTGAGATCTTGGGACTGCTTAGGAAGTGGAATGGGCCATTTGCTTGCACAAGTAAACACAGGCACATGAACACGTGCACGCCCTCCACTTATTCACTTTGCCCCAAATTTTGTCTCCCTTGTCATGTATGCATCCTCAGAATAAACCTCTTCATTCATACCCCCTACCAGTCACACACACACGCACACACACACAGGCAAACAGGCAGTCACTCGCTTGTTTGTTCATTTGCTTGTTGAAAAACAGAACAGATGACGGCTTCTCTCCTTTCGGTGCGAAGCCGGTAGTGTTGGCGGCAGCAGCAATTGGTGGCGGTTCGCTCATCATTCCACAAAACCCCAGCCAGATGTCCCCGAGCCTGGGAAGCAGGTGGGCCGGGACCCCCCTCTGCCGCACCGCGCCGGAGCTGGCAGTGCTTCAAACCTGCTGGGTATAACCTTTAATTCACATGCTTTTCCTGGCACGGCGGGCTGAGGGGCTGCCATCTGCCCGGCCTGTTGTGGTATAGACAGAGAGAGGAAGAGAAAGGGAAAGTGAGACCGAGGCAACAAGAAGGTACAAGAGAGGGAGATATGAAGAAACTGTACGCGTGTGTCCGTATTTATTGCATTTGGGTGGCGGAGGGAATGGGAGTAACTGTAATGCTCAGAGGCCACCTCAGAGAGTGAGGCTCTGGGGGCTCATCAGCTGTGTCCGGTGGAAGGCCTCTGTGGCCCATAGGGGACGGACACACACACACACACACACACACACACACACACACACACACACACACACACACACACACACACACACACACACACACACACACACACACATACATGCATGCATGCATGCACGCACACAAAATCTAACTTTATAAAAACAACCCACTGAGGATGAATATGGTTATGATATCAAACTATATCCAACTATCCATATCAAACAAGGAGTATTAAACTTAAGTCATGACTGACCTGACACTCAGTAGTGAAACCATGCATGACTCTCATGCAGGAAACAAATGTATTGAGTACAAAGATTCATATTCCCTTCAACCTGGTGGTAACACCTGCTCCTCCAGTACGAGAAATGCATAGAGGTCACAATGGGAGATTTCGAAAATGAATTTGTCTATTACTGTGTGAAATATCAACACCTTGTTTGTGAAGGAGTCCTCTGTACAGATGATCGCCAGGTGCAGAGATTTTCATTCGAGTCCAGAAATGTGTGATATTTCATAATGATCCCCTTCATCTGCGAGCTAGCAGAACATTTATTGACTTTCAGCATGCCCAGCCGTGAAGGAAAGGCCGGACTTATGCTCTTTTGTTCAGAACAGATGACATTAATAATCCCCAACATAATGACAAACAGCTGATGCCGAAGTCCAAAGGCAGTTAGACATTGCTAACGTTAACCCCAGAGGTGAAGGGGGGGTGTGCATGAGATTTACACACAGGGAAAACACATTACAATGTTAGGACATATTGCCACACCAAATTAACTGATACTATCTTGGGGAGCATCAAAGAACAAATTGAAAATGTCCTATCTGTTGAACAGTCACCATAGCAGTAGTTGTGTGGGAAAATTACACAATTCAGAATCAGGAATCAGGAATCAGGAACACTTTTTTGTCATTTCACTTCATGTACTTGCGCACATGAAAAGAAACGAAATATAATTTCCCTCAGCCCACAGCAGTGCAACACAAGGACAAAAACACATATCCAAAAACTACAAGAACACATATATCCAAACTAGAACACATAAATCCAAACTATCCAAACTAGAACACATATATCAAAACTAAGAACACATATATCCAAACTAAACACATATCCAAGCTAAGAATACATATATCCCAAATTAAGAACACATATATATCCAAACTAAAAACACATAGCCAAACTAAGAACACATCTATCCAAACTAAGAATACATATATCCAAACTAAGAACACATACACTACCGTTCAAAAGTTTGGGATCACCCAAACAATTTTGTGTTTTCCATGAAAAGTCACACTTATTCACCACCATATGTTGTGAAATGAATAGAAAATAGAGTCAAGACATTGACAAGGTTAGAAATAATGATTTGTATTTGAAATAAGATTTTTTTTACATCAAACTTTGCTTTCGTCAAAGAATCCTCCATTTGCAGCAATTACAGCATTGCAGACCTTTGGCATTCTAGCTGTTAATTTGTTGAGGTAATCTGGAGAAATTGCACCCCACGCTTCCAGAAGCAGCTCCCACAAGTTGGATTGGTTGGATGGGCACTTCTTTGAGCAGATTGAGTTTCTGGAGCATCACATTTGTGGGGTCAATTAAACGCCCAAAATGGCCAGAAAAAGAGAACTTTCATCTGAAACTCGACAGTCTATTCTTGTTCTTAGAAATGAAGGCTATTCCATGCGAGAAATTGCTAAGAAATTGAAGATTTCCTACACCGGTGTGTACTACTCCCTTCAGAGGACAGCACAAACAGGCTCTAACCAGAGTAGAAAAAGAAGTGGGAGGCCGCGTTGCACAACTGAGCAAGAAGATAAGTACATTAGAGTCTCTAGTTTGAGAAACAGACGCCTCACAGGTCCCCAACTGGCATCTTCATTAAATAGTACCTGTTAGAGCCTGTTTGTGCTGTCCTCTGAAGGGAGTAGTACACACCGGTGTAGGAAATCTTCAATTTCTTAGCAATTTCTCGCATGGAATAGCCTTCATTTCTAAGAACAAGAATAGACTGTCGAGTTTCAGATGAAAGTTCTCTTTTTCTGGCCATTTTGAGCGTTTAATTGACCCCACAAATGTGATGCTCCAGAAACTCAATCTGCTCAAAGAAGTGCCCATCCAACCAATCCAACTTGTGGGAGCTGCTTCTGGAAGCGTGGGGTGCAATTTCTCCAGATTACCTCAACAAATTAACAGCTAGAATGCCAAAGGTCTGCAATGCTGTAATTGCTGCAAATGGAGGATTCTTTGACGAAAGCAAAGTTTGATGTAAAAAAAATCTTATTTCAAATACAAATCATTATTTCTAACCTTGTCAATGTCTTGACTCTATTTTCTATTCATTTCACAACATATGGTGGTGAATAAGTGTGACTTTTCATGGAAAACACGAAATTGTTTGGGTGATCCCAAACTTTTGAACGGTAGTGTATATCCCAAACTAGAACACATATCTATCCAAACTTAGAACACATACATCCAAATAAGAACATATATATCCCAAACTAAGAACACATATATCCAAACTAAGAACACATATATCCAGACTAAGAACACATAGCCAAACTAGAACATATATATCCAAACTAAAAACACATAGCCAAACTAAGAACACATCTATCCAAACTAAGAACACATATATCCAAACTAAGAACACATATATCCCAAACTAGAACACATATATCCAAACTAAGAACACATATATGCCAAACTACAACACATATATCCAAACTAAGAACACATATATCCAAACAAAGAACACATATATCCCAAACTAGAACACATACATCCAAACTAAGAACACATATATCCCAAACTAGAACACATATATCCAAACTAAGAACACATATATCCCAAACTACAACACATATATCCAAACTAAGAACACATATATCCAAACTAAGAACACATATATCCCAAACTAGAACACATACATCCAAACTAAGAACAAATATATCCAAACTAAACACATATCCAAACTAAGCAAAAAAAAAAAAATCACTGTCCAGGAGAATGAATGCCAGCCAGGGTGACTTTCGGAACTGCCGGTCTGCATGGGCTTAGCAGTTAGCTTAGCCTGCCTCACTTCCGCATCCTGTCAGACCGCCCTCAGTGTTTCCTCTTTGGAAACACTTCGGGCAAAGATCTGGGCAGGGCTGTGCCCACCAGACGCAGCATACCAGGCTCCCCCAGCTGATCCAATGCCAGCTCTCCCAGCCAGACACCCTCGACACACCTCCTCCCCGCACTCCACATAACAACACCAAAACACAGTCAATGCCAGGTGAGCCCGCCGCCTAGCATTGCTAGGGGGCTAGTAGTTGTTGTACTTCACCGGTAAGTAGACAACCTTCACTGATCAAATCTCCAACTTCAGTAAAATACCTGTGGATAGTTGGATTTGGAGACTTTGGATGATCATGCAACTGTACGCCATCTATAAAACCTGTGTTTTATCTACTGCAGTAACATCAATGCTAAAAATGTCGGGGATATTATAATCAGAAGTTAATATACAATCAGAAGATAATATAATTATTTATTGGACGATGATTCAGAAGTCGCGGCATGCGTCATAATAGATTTATGCTTGCGCCACAGAATACTTTGTTTGAATATGCAAATCCATGTCTAGGTCTGATTTTGCACACGCCAGTTTAAAGTGGTTCTCATCCCCTCCCTCCTCCTCACAGCTTCAGAGGAAAGGGAGATAAAGCGAGTGAGTGTCAGAGGAGCGAGAAGAGCGAAGAGGAAAAGTAGATTGATTCAGATGCAGGGAATTAAATAAAGACAGAGAATGATAAAGACAGAGTGAAAGAAAGACAATGCGGGAGAGAGAGGGGGGGCGGATGAAAGAGAGAGAGAAGGGGACAAGATAGATGGTGAGCAATGCTCGGTGCGGGCAGGACGTAATGAATAGAAAGAAAGTGCCAGATACAGAAAAAGAGGGTGAAGCAGAGGAAATGGAGAGAGTAGCGATGGAGAGAGAGCGAGAAAGAGAGGGATGCTGCAGAGAGGCAGCCACAGGCCTGCTGTGCGGTGCATGGCGGAGGCTCATCATTCAGCTAATTATGATCAGGCTTTTCCCTGCAGGCACAGCAGTGCTGGAAATGAAAAGTCTTTGTTCTCCCACACCCCGATGGAAGCGATGGGGCATGGCGCCATGCAGATGAGATGTGTTCGTACAAACACACATACACACAAATGCATGCACGAACATGTGCACGCACACATGTACACATGCAATGCTTCTCGTGTACAAACACACATGCGCAACATGCATGACTACAGTCTTGTTAACACTGCAACATACACATACTGCCGTACTCCTGCACATACATTCATCCTTGTGTACAGAGTGGAGAGCGCACACATACATAGACACACACCTCAATTCACACAGCTCTTCTTTCATAATGTGTGCTGCCAGCCGTTTATACAACCCCCCACTCCCTCCACACACACACACACACACACCTCCCTCCCACCCTCACACATAATCATAATCATGCAGAGCCTCAAACAAGAACACATATGAATAAATATGGACACCAGGGAGCGCACACACACACACACGCGCGCACGCGCGCGCGTGCTCAAACTCGTGCAAATGTGCATGCACTTAAGATTCACTTTTTCATTTACATTGTGTACATATAGGAACACTATGATGATCGTTACATCATTTATATCAATTGAGTGTCCACTTATTAAACTGACTCATTCATCTCCATTACAGAGCCACATGGAGTTCTTATAGAAAGACCACCTGCTCCACGGCTCGACCTGTGGTTAGCAACACAAAACCCCCTGCACACTACATTCTGTACTGGGTTTCACTTTACCAGTGTTCAGTTCAACATACATATGATATACAGTCACTTTGGCTGCAAGCTGGAGAATAGCTCAGAAAATCAATACTTTTCAATTTATTCTTCAATGTATTCAGTGTGAGCCTGTCCTCATACCAATAAGTTACAATCCATACCCCTGGTTGAGGCAGCAAGGTTCACACCAAACCATTTATTTTTTATTTATAATGTCCCAAGAACCTCTTAAAAAGTAAAATTGAGTTCTCCTCTTTTTCCAGTTCACACATAGTTAGTGAAAAAATAATGAAAGAAAAAAAAAATCAATGTCAAATATTAATGTGAAGAGAATTCCAGTGCACTTCAAGAACTAACGCCCAATGACCTCTTAATTAAATTATACTGACTCGTTACAGTCTCAGCGGATTTTAGGTTCACATTCGTTATGAAACAGATAGAGTAAAACAATAACGATTGACATTCTCTTATCATTTATGAAGAGGAAAAATAGAAGAAAAAAAAAACTTTTCAGGGAAAAAAAAATGGGAGAAACCCCAGGAATAGCAGTGGAGGAGGGATCCCTCTTCCGGTGTTACAGAATTTTCTGACTCCCCTGCAGAATCTGACTCCCCTTGGCGTGAACGGGTTATGGTTAGGGTTGGGGGGGGGGTAGGTTTAGTCTAAGCTAACCTAGCCTCATGTCAAGAGGGGTCAGTTTCTGTGGGGAGTTGGAAAATTCTATAACACCAGGACTGATAGTAGTGCATTGGATTCCATGTTGGCGATGTAGGCAATGCGGTTACAGATTTAGGAAAAAAAAGCACTTGATAACAACATTTAGTGATGATAGGGCATCCGGGTAGCGTAGCGGTCTGTGCCGGTGCCTACCAACACAGGGATCGCTGGTTCGAATCCCCGTGTTACCTCCGGCTTGTTCAGGCGTCCCTACAGACATAATTGGCTGTCGCTGCGGGTAGTAAGCCAGATGTGGGAATGTGTCCTGGTTGCTGCACTAGCGCCTCCTCTGCTCAGTCGGGGTGCCTGCTCAGGGGGGAGGGAGAACTGGGGGAAATAGCGTGATCCTCCCATGTGCTACATCCCCCTGGCGAAACTCCTCACTGTCAGGTGAAAAGAAGCAGCTGGCGACTCCACATGTATCGGAGAAGGCATGTGGTAGTCTGCAGCCCTCCCTGGATCGACAGATGGGGTGGAGCAGCGACCGGGACGGCTCGGAAAATATGGTAATTGGCCAAGTACAATCGGGGAGAAGAAGGGGGGAAAAAAATTCATGATAATGAAACAACGCAAAAAAGAAAAGTGGACACTGAGACAGCGTTGTATTCGGAGGCACATGAAGCATCCTCCCCAAAAGTCACCTTACATTTCTTTCCTGCAAAAAATGAACTTTTTGCGTTTACTTTTGCCTTTATAAATGTTATTGTCTCAAAGGCTGCCACAGCAGCGGCCCAGAGAGAAAGGGAAGCATCTTTTTGGCATGGCTGTGCACCGCTCTACCTCCTCTCCTCTCTCTTGTTTACAGTACAAACACATCTGCCTTTCACGCCTGAGTGGCTCTTCAGAGCGGTGCAACGTTAAACGATGTCCCCCTGCTCGGAGATAGAGTTGTGCACTGCAGAATAATGTCCCAGAAGCTGAAAGGACTTGGTGAAAACACACAAAACGTTTAAATGAGCCACTTATCATTGGGAGAGTGAATGTGGCGGTCGGTGCCTGATCGATGGGCTGTGTATCAAATGCGCACGCGCAGTCTCGCAGACGCACCCGAGCAATCCCATGGATAGATATGGGCCCCGTCTGTGCACAGACACACACTCGTAAGCACACACACAATGAGAACGTACGCACATTGCAAAAGAACCCCCCCCCCCCCCGAAAAAAAAATCATTGAGTTAAGTCTTTTAAAACATTGCAAATAGACTCTGAGAATGCATATAGTTGATTCGCTCTATCATTCATTTATTCATTTTGTTTATGGTGAATGATTGACTTTAAAAACGCGATGTCTAGCACTACATTACATCTCGCCTTTTTCCCCACTCTGACCCAGACTTTTAGCAGAGCTCAAACAACATCCTGCTGAACGGGAAGAGAGTGATGAAAAATCTTGATTGAGGAAATTATATGTGCCATCAGCAGATGAATGTCCTTTGCGTAATTGTTACATACAGGCTAGCTAGATGCCATGATATATACATTATATATACATACACCTCTGATGCTCCTGGCCTTATGCCCCTTCCACCTGGTCTCTATTACACACAGCATGTCCACCTTCCTTCTCTCCATCATATCAGCCAGCTCTCTCCCTTTACCAGTCACACTGCCAAAATTCAAAGTTCCGACTCTCACCTCCACACTCCTACCGTTCCTCCTCTCCCGCTGCCTCTAGGCATGCCTTCCCCCTCTCCTCCTCCTTCGCCCAACAGTAGCAGAGTTTCCACCGGCACCCTGCTGGCCAACAGTACCAGTGGCAGCCGTTGCTAACCCGGGCTTCGACCAATCCGGCATGGAAATCTGATTTATGATCCAGATATTTGATTTGGCGAAGGTTTTACGCTGGATGCCCCTCTTGATGCAGCCTTCCCCGTTTATCCGGGCTTGGGACCGGCACTAAGAATGCACTGGCTTGTGCATCCTCAGTGGCTGGGTGTTATATACACTGAACAAAAACATAAACACAACACTTCTGTTTTTGCTTCAATTTTTCATGAGTTGAAATCAAAGATCTATGGTTTTTTTTCTATGTATACAAAAGGCCTATTTCTCTCAAATTTTGTTCACAAATTTGTTTAAATCTGTGTTAGTGAGCACTTCTCCTTTGCCGAGATAATCGATCCACCTGACAGGTGTGGCGTATCAAGATGCTGATTAGACAGCATGACTATTGCACTGGTGTGCCTTAGGCTGCTCACAATAAAAGGCCACTCTAAAATGTGCAGTTTTACCACACAGCACAATGCCACAGATGTCGCAAGTTTTGAGGGACCATGCAGTTGGCATGTTGACTGCAGGAATGTCCACCAGAGCTGTTGCCCGTGAATTGAATGTTCATTTCTCCAAAGTTGTTTTGGAGAATTTGGAAGTACATCCAACCGGCCTCACAACCGCAGACCACGTGTAACCCCGCCAGCCCAGGACCTGCACATCCGGCATCTTCAACTGCAAGATCGTCTGAGACCAACCACCCGGACGGCTGATGCAACAATTGGTTTGCATAACTAAAGAATTTCTGCATAAACTTTCAGAAACCATCTCAGGGAAGCTCATCTGCATGCTCGTCGTCCTCACCGGGGTCTTGACCTGACTGCAGTTCGTCGTCGTAACCGACTTGAGTGGGCAAATGCTCACCTTCCATGGCGTCTGGCACTTTGGAGAAGTGTTCTCCTCACGGATGAATCCCGGTTTTCACTGTACCGGGCAGATGGCAGACCGCATGCGTGTGTGGCATCATGTGGGTGAGCGGTTTGCTGATGTCAACATTGTGAATAGAGTGGCCAATGGTGGCGGTGGGGTTATGATATAGGCAGGCATGTGTTACGGACTACAAACACTGGTGCATTTTATTGATGGCATTTTGAATGCACCGAGATACCATAACGTGATCCTACGGCCCATTGTTGTGCCATTCATCCATCATCTCCATGTTGCAGTATGATAAAGCACGGCCCCATGTTGCAAGGATCTGCACGCAATTCCTGGAAGATGAAAACATCCCAGTTCTTGCATGGCCTGCATACTCACTGGACATGTCACCCATTGAGCATGTTTGGCATGCTCTGGATCGGCGTATACGACCACGTGTTCCAGTTCCTGCCAATATACAGCAACTTCGCACAGCCATTGAAGAGGAGTGGACCAACAGGCCACAATCAGCAACCTGATCAGCTCTATGCAAAGGAGCTATGTTGCACTGCGTGAGGCAAATGGTGGTCACACCAGATACAGACTGGTTTTCTGACCCCCCCCACCACCACATATCTGTGAAATCCATAGTTCAGTGCCTAATGTCTCTCTTCAAGATAAAACCGCACATTTTAGAGTGGTCTTTTATTGTGAACAGCCTAAGGCACACCTGTGCAATAATCCTGCTGTCTAATCAGCATCTTGATATGCCACATCTGTCAGGTGGATGGATTATTTCGGCAACGGGGAAGTGCTCACTAACACAGATTTAAACACATTTGTGAACAACATGAGAGAAATAGGCCTTTTGTGTACACAGAAAAAGTCTTAGATCTTTGATTTCAGCTCATGAAAAATTGGAGCGAAAAACAAAAGTGTTGCATTTCCATCCATTATCCAAACCGCTTATCCTGCTCTCAGGATGTTGCAGGGATGCTGGAGCCTATCCCAGCAGTCACTGGGCGGCAGCCACAGAAACACCCTGGACAGGCCGCCAGGCCATCACAAGGCCCACTCGCACACATTCACACCTAGGGACAATTTAGTATGGCCGATTCACCTGACCTACATGTCTTTGGACTGTGGGAGGAAACCCATGCAGACTGCAGACACGGGGAGAACATGCAAACTCCACACAGAGGACGACCCCAAGGTTGGACTACCCCGGGGCTCGAACCCAGAACCATATATATATATACACTACCGTTCAAAAGTTTGGGATCACCCAAACAATTTCGTGTTTTCCATGAAAAGTCACACTTATTCACCACCATATGTTGTGAAATGAATAGAAAATAGAGTCAAGACATTGACAAGGTTAGAAATAATGATTTGTATTTGAAATAGGATTTTTTTACATCAAACTTTGCTTTCGTCAAAGAATCCTCCATTTGCAGCAATTACAGCATTGCAGACCTTTGGCATTCTAGCTGTTAATTTGTTGAGGTAATCTGGAGAAATTGCACCCCACGCTTCCAGAAGCAGCTCCCACAAGTTGGATTGGTTGGATGGGCACTTCTTTGAGCAGATTGAGTTTCTGGAGCATCACATTTGTGGGGTCAATTAAACGCTCAAAATGGCCAGAAAAAGAGAACTTTCATCTGAAACTCGACAGTCTATTCTTGTTCTTAGAAATGAAGGCTATTCCATGCGAGAAATTGCTAAGAAATTGAAGATTTCCTACACCGGTGTGTACTACTCCCTTCAGAGGACAGCACAAACAGGCTCTAACAGGTACTATTTAATGAAGATGCCAGTTGGGGACCTGTGAGGCGTCTGTTTCTTAAACTAGAGACTCTAATGTACTTATCTTCTTGCTCAGTTGTGCAACGTGGCCTCCCACTTCTTTTTCTACTCTGGTTAGAGCCTGTTTGTGCTGTCCTCTGAAGGGAGTAGTACACACCGGTGTAGGAAATCTTCAATTTCTTAGCAATTTCTCGCATGGAATAGCCTTCATTTCTAAGAACAAGAATAGACTGTCGAGTTTCAGATGAAAGTTCTCTTTTTCTGGCCATTTTGAGCGTTTAATTGACCCCACAAATGTGATGCTCCAGAAACTCAATCTGCTCAAAGAAGTGCCCATCCAACCAATCCAACTTGTGGGAGCTGCTTCTGGAAGCGTGGGGTGCAATTTCTCCAGATTACCTCAACAAATTAACAGCTAGAATGCCAAAGGTCTGCAATGCTGTAATTGCTGCAAATGGAGGATTCTTTGACGAAAGCAAAGTTTGATGTAAAAAAAATCTTATTTCAAATACAAATCATTATTTCTAACCTTGTCAATGTCTTGACTCTATTTTCTATTCATTTCACAACATATGGTGGTGAATAAGTGTGACTTTTCATGGAAAACACAAAATTGTTTGGGTGATCCCAAACTTTTGAACGGTAGTGTATATATATATATATATATATGTGTGTGTGTGTGTGTGTGTGTGTGTTTTTGATATTCCGCTCCTCATTAGTTGAACACTTATAACAACACCATTGACGGTTTTGGGAAAAAATGCTATATATATAAATATATAAATACATATATATAACTTAGTTAAAAGAAACACTCAACGGTATGGAAAGAGCTCAACAAACAAGGAGCAAAATAATCCAGTGATTCAAGTAATTCTGTAATGGACAGTACAAGCCTGTTATGTTCTGTCCTGTGTAGCTCTACTGACAGCTGATGATTGCTTACAGCATGAAACAGGCTTGTACTGTCCATTAAATAATTATTTATATATATATATACACACACACATATATATATACATATATATGTGTGTGTTTAAAAGGAAGCCATTATATGAATTCACCCTGTGCATTCATGTTCAATATGCATACACTGTGCATGAATATTGAGGTAGCCAATACTGGCATAGTAATTGACTTTAACTGGTTTTGTTGCTGGACAGATGTTGAGTTTTGAGCTCTACCCTGTAGCGTGACGACGATGACGATGTGTACAGATGATGACTCCTTCTTCAGTCTGCAATCATCTAAAGTTGAGCCGGATGGCATCGAGTAAACATGTTCGGTCGGGTTACATGTTGTGAGCAATGAAACGCCGCTGAATGTGCAGTTTAATTAAGTGAAACGCCACACTGATTCATGCCATACAGGCTAATGAAGTTATTGTGTGCAGCTCAGTCCTGAGTGCTGTGCTCCACATATTTCAAACAGCGCATTAGTAGATATTCAACAAATGCCAACAACAAACGCCTTTCCCTTGCCTTCAGTTCAATTTGTTAGGCCATTATGTGTGTGCAAATGATTTCTCTGTGAACCTTGAAGCGTTGCGAGTGACATCGTGCTTGGGGTTGGTAGTTTGCATTAGAAAAGAGCGTCTCGTACCGAGCATTCATATGTTGTGGGAATGATAAGAGCACAGGGCAGCCCGCAGAGGTGGGGACAATCATTTCACCGGATAATCAAAATCGAATTAGCGCACATCTCAAGAAATTTCATCCCTGGCAACATTTTTTTAAACTAAAATACTGATTTCACTTATTTTCCATTTAATGGATCCAGGACATTTTCTTCACTTCTGAATGGATATACTTGACATAAGGACCCAGTAACTGGCACCTTTAACTGCGATGCAAGTTTATGCTGTTTCAGCGGCGAAAGAATCCAACAAGAGTGGCAAGGAAAACATTTCACATCAGCAAGATCTCTTGCCTCGAGTCTCTGTCTAGCTGATACACTCGTAAAACCATGCAGCTCCTAGCCATAACAATTTCACAAGATCAACACCGCCATTCATCAAGGGCCAGCAGCGCTGCTTTATGCCTCCAAAAATACTAAACACAGGTGTAAACCTGGCGTGAAGCTAAAGAGCTGACATTTCCCACTAGGTGACAAAAATATGCAGCCAACAGTGTCTTGTGTGTGTGTGTGTGTGTGTGTGTGTGTGTGTGTGTGTGTGTGTGTGTTTGTGGTGTCTGTGCAGATTCACTGAGCCAATAGCCTGCACCATAATAAGCCAACCAAAGGCACATTCAAGCAAAACACTATGAAGTTAAGTGTCTCTTTGAGTTCATTTGGAAGAGGACCACAGCAGGCTTGGGAGGCTGCCATTGTAATGGAGTATAGGCTCTGTTTTGAGAGGGCTGCACCAGGAAGGGGCCTTGGTCAATGTGTGTGTGTGTGTGTGTATGTGTGTGTGTGTGTGTGTGTGTGTGTTGGAGGATGCTGACCGGATTAGCCATTGAATTCAGCAGGCATTGGGTTTTGAGAGGGGGGATGGCTAGGTCCAGCATCAACACCCCTCATGTTCCCCCTTTTTTTTCCTTCTTCTTTTTTTTTTGTCTCTCGCTGCTTCAGAGCACCTAGACACCTGGCATAGCTGAACGTAGGCAAGTATGGAAGTTTGGCCAGCCCAGCTGCAAGCCAACCGGCCCGCCGGCCAACTTGACCAAACAGCTGCACAGTCAAGCAGCCGACTAGATAACCAACCAAACAACCTACCAAGCAGCCGACCAGCCAGAGTAGACGGGTTTCTCCTCGTTGCTGCCAGCTCCCTGCTCTCTCCCAGCAGCTTCAGTGTGGGATTGTTTACAGCTCTTTTTATAGTCCAGTGAATAAGCCCTTATTTTCTCCCAAACTACCCCTGCTGGGGTAGCCAACCCAGACAGTGGGAAGTGGCCCTGGGAAGTCGTAATTATATTTGGCAATGTGCATGGAGCCAAAAAACACACACGCACTCTCTCCCTCTCTCTCTCTCACGCACACACACACACAAACATACCCACACGTAAACAAAAAAAAAAAACACACACACAAACACACACATTAGAGATAGTGTTTAAATGCAATTATATGCACATATGCAAGTATACATTTGGAAGCATGTTTGCATACACACACACACACACACACACACACGTGTGCATACACACACACACACAGACACACACACCAGAAAGTCCTTGTGTGCATCCTTGGTAAGTGTCAGCATATAGTATAAGCATAGTTGTATATAAACCTGAATATATACCCTTGACAAAAACTACACACATTAGCACACAACTGCATACCCCCTATCGTGCTTGCACACAAAATAACCAGCACTGCACATCCATAAATTTGCCGAGGCTCCTCCGCAGCATGCCTGGAAACACATGTCTAACAAGCACTCAGGCCTATTTGGCTGGCTCCCTCCAAGACGTGAGGAGACTCGGAGCATGACAGTAAAAGAGAGTACGCAGTGTGAGTACTGTGTATCTATAGCCGTGTCTGGCACGCTACCTTGACAACAGCTTAGTCTACTTCACTTTCTGGAGCGTTCCACAGGTGCCTCAGCAGAATAACCGACCCATCTGAAAAACAAAATGATGTATTAGGGACCATATTGTTTAGAGAAACCGTGCTTAAGGCGGCGATTTCACTTCGAGAGTATTGCAATATTGTAGATCTGTGAGATAAAATGCCCTGTCGCCATGTGCAAATAAATGGAAAAGTAACTGGGTTTGGCTTTTTGTTCTTTCATTATATTTCTACCCGTGCTATCACAGAGACCATCCATGATAACGCATTTGTCTCGCATCCTGCATTAGTACTGCAGCCACAAACGCTGTCGTGATAAACTACGGTTGGTTATCCGTCCATTTCTCCAACCTGGTGACGGCTGAAGGGATGAGCAACAATGTGGCGCGAACGCACTACTGGATGCGGTGCCTGAAAGGAACTGTTACAGCAACGGCCTTTATCTATATATTCGGGTAGCCTATGTTATTGTGACGGGAGATTAAACTGATATGTCAGTAGTCGGTCCGGGTGTCAAACGCTTGAATGAGACTCATAGTGAAATAATGGCAACAGCGGGTGGAATCGCTTTTGCCTTTTTTGTCCGCCGCCGGTTCCATGGGCCCTTTTAAGTGCTCTTTGTGTCTGTGCAACTTGTGTAAACGCCCTGTAATCCACTTCCATTCACGCACGCAATTTCGGCTTTCCAGAGTAACAACGTTAAATGAGATGAATAGGCCATCAATTGCAACACAGAACATTTGCGGCGGCGGGTAGTGCACATCTCCAGTCGGAAAATTGCTTTGCGGCCGCAATTGGGTAAACATAGATTTTCTTCTCTCTCTCTCCTTCTCCCTCGATTCTAACGTTCGCTCTTATCTATTTTTTTTAACAAAAAGGCTTCAGCACATTACCCCATAATAAATACAATCCAACATGAAACAAATTGAGAGAACCATTTCATATTCAACGGATGTTTCCTCGGTACAATAGCGACGGGGGAGGATGAATGAGCGGTTGGATTATGGCTCTGCGAAGAGACCACTGGAACGCCGCAGGAATCCCATTTACCTGTATGGGTTACGCGGATGCTGTTATCGCAGCCATGCTCGGCTCTGCAAATGCAAGTTAACATGGCCAGCCAAGCACGATGCTTTCTGCCCCACTGTTAAAGCTCCAACAACCGGCCACGGTGGCTGATTTAATATAAGTGATTTAATAGAAGTGTCTGCCTCTGCAACAACAAGAAAAAGAAGCCGCCTCCCAGATTCAGAGACTGTTTTAACATGCAACTACTATAACCAACGGCAGGTCACTGCAGCAAAAAATGTGCGGTTCATGGCAGATGTGTTCAGGTCGTCTTTCCGCCTTCCACCCAAAGCATGCTGGGACATACTGCACCCCCCCCTCCATGACCCCACCCCCCACCCCCCATCCATGACACTGAAAAGCAGTAAGTGTATAAGGAAAACGGACTGGCCGGATCATAAAGAGTGTTTGTACAGCTGCACATCATAACAACCAGGGTTCATACAAAATGATTTAGTGGTTTGCCCGCCTAAAGAGTGTCTATTATGTCGAGGTAATCGTTATAAATAACAGTATTCAGAACCTCTGTAATCACTCTCACCTTTCTAATGCAGTAGATAAACTTTATCCAGAGAGAATGAGAGATGCACGTGAGAAATACCTACGGTTCGCCCTCTCTGGCTTCCTTACCGATACTCTTGTCGAGACTGCCGCTTATAATCAGTCAAAGCAACAAATGGTTGAACTGACTGGGTTACTATCCATATCTATTGATTAATGCCTAATTGTGGCGTGATGTGGATGAATCTGTAAGACATGGCTAGCCTGGCAGTAACTGCATATGTCTATATCAAACCCTACAGAAAAGCTCTTGTAGGTCTACAGTGATGAGCTGGGGGAGAAAAATAAAAATCACAGTATTCAGTTATTTTTCTCAAAACAAGTAAAGGATGGGTTTAGATAATTGCATTTATTTCCAATCCAGTTGCACTTATACACAATTTCTTGCACTCGGGGGCAGATGAAGCATTTATCTGACCCAAAAAGCAAAGTTGAGATGGATGTAAGCAGCTGTATGTTGGAGCCTAATGCAGTTTTTTTTCCCTTTTTTTTTTTTTGGACTCACAAATCTGGCTTAAAATCCAGCGGCACCGTGTGGAGCACCGGCTGCCCCAACGAGACCCAGTTATCCGAAAGGTTATGAAAATCAGCCAAAAAATGTAAATTAATATACAAATACAAGTAAAATATACGTTATTTTTAATGTAAAAAACACATCGTCAACCATTACGTGTGGAAAGGTTTGGGGAAAATGTGACACATCCGTTTTACTTTACACGACGTGATGAACCACACGCAAACATTTCCCTGCGTATTAAAATCGCTGACGAAAAACATGAACCAAATTGTGTTTTAGATCAAATTATAACAAAGCCTGTATTTTAATTTCACCGATACAAAGACGGTGCTGATGAAGAAAAAAGAAGCACCGGACATGCAAATTAGCGGTGCATACTAATGAGAATATCCCTCCATATGTTGTGATATTAACATTTATTTGCGGTTCTGCATCTCATTATCCTCTATGACAGGGAGGCATTATTAAAAGAAATCTAATTGGGTGACGGGGGGGTGGGGGGGTGGAAAATAACACAAAGAATTTGCAACAACAATTTAAAAACAGTGCACATTCCCTCCATCACTTTCTCGGGCTGACATGAAAACACTCGCGCGCCCACGCGCTGTAAACATAGTGTCGCGGTAACAAAGCCAAAGCCCCGCCGACAGGGAGGGAGACGCCGACAGGGAGGGAGACGCCGACAGGAAGAGAGACGGGGAGCGAGCCGGAGTAGAAGCGCTGCCTATTTAACACAAGGTCGAGGAAAAAAAAGACAGGAGAGGCTGATAGGTGAGACAGATGAGGGGATGGGGAGGCGCACGGGAGGCAGAGGAGGGGGAGATGGATGGGTTCACCCCAGGTTGGAGTGTGAGTCAGGGGGCAAGTATGCAGGGGATGCTCCCTGATTCCCCCTGGTACTGGCTCACGATGAGGCCTGGGATCTGTCCGCCTCACCCGCATCTTGTTTTATCTGCGGTGGAGGGAGGCGAGGTTAGGTTGGGGCTAGGTGTGCGTGGGGGGGTTAGTGTCAGGGTTGAAAGGAGTGCACGTCTATGGGGGGTGATGGGAGAGGAGAGGGAATACAATGCGAAAGAAAATGGGCGATTGGGTGTATGTGCTAGGGGTTAGGGGTGGTGGTGACAGTGGAGCTGGTGTGTGTGTGTGTGTGTGTGTGTGTGTGTGTGTGTGTGTGTGTGTGTGTGTGTGTGTGTGTGTGTGTGTGTGTGGTTAACTCTTATGTGAACTAGTAGCAGCCTGAATTCACCCTGACAGACAGCGAGAAAGACAGACAGATAAAACAAAGCAAAATCACTAGTTTCTCTTTTAATGGGTCACAGGTGGCGTGCACACACACATATACACACACACACACACACACACACACACACACACACACACACACGTACACATGTGCACACATGTGCACACCAGCCAGCTCTGTTTAGAAAAGCACTCAACACCTGGAAATGATTTTCCGAGACTCTTTCGCCTCTTCCGTGTCACACTGGTCAAGGTGATGGCGTGATGAAGACAAGGTGTGAGGGGTCCTTCTCTTTGCGGCTTTATGGCGCTGCTCAAGGAAGCGTACCAATGCCGTAGATTCCTGCTAATATCACATATCTGTCTTTGCCCTTTGGAATTTGGATTCAGAGTTTGGATTTTTTTTTTTATTGTTTTATTTTTTGCTTATTTTGTAGGAAGGAGGAGAAAGGTGGGTGCAACGCATCAAAGGCTGCAAACTCAATTCGAGCCCTGCCAGGGGGAAATGAGGATGTCACCACAAAACACAACACCTGAATGAAACGTGTCTCGGCCCGCCGCGCCTCCGAGTCACTTCTTCCTGGAGCACATCGCCGCTTTGCCGGGTTTTCCGCCCTTCCCGCAAAACGAACGTCATTTCGCCAGGCTCATAACCGCTTATAGGCTGAGGACCTTAATCATGCCGAAACAATAAAGAACGCCGCATTAAACTCGAGTCTACAAAGATGATTTTAAGTGACTTAAAAAGTGACACTAATTTGATCGGGCAGCTTATTTCAGCTCATTTCATTTGTCCTGCAGCGGCGAAGGCGTCCATTGTCCCCTTTACTCCCAAATCGCTGCAGCTCTGAACTCTCTGTAAACATGTTTACCAGTGCAGAAGAGAGAAATGAAATCAATCTCATCGTGCTATTCAGTGTGACCATTGTTTTTGCTGGGGGTGGGTGGACCGCAGAGGAAATTGTGGGGTGTTCGGAGGTGGAAGATGGAGCGCTCATATAAAACAGCTCAAACGGCAAGGAAATTGTGTGTGTGTGCGTGTGTGTGTGTGTGGGGGGGGGGGGGTCAGCCCAGGTAATGGCGTGTCAGGTGATGTTGTGTCTGTGACGATTTAAAGCTATTTACACACAAAGACATCAGGGCAAAGGGAACCGTGATGATATAAACAGCTTGTTGGCACCGACTTCCACTGGTACCCCACATGTCCTGCCCCTCGCCGACAACGACTTCTTTTATTTGGACAACGACCAAAGTGGCTATTTTTTGCGATGATAAGATTTTATCTATTCTATCGAACACGTTTCAGTGATTTTACTCGAAACAAACCTATGGGCTGTTTACAATGAATACTGTCAATCACAGCGAAGCGTTCCAGGATATCAACATACTTTCAACAAACGCTACGCTCTCTAACTTGTGCACTTGGTAAACTCCACCCATCAGGTATTTCGAGCTGTTATGATACCACCCGTGAGCCCCCGGGTGAGTGTGTGTTCTATCTATTTTTCAACTGTCCTTTTATTTTATTTTTTTTAAATTTATTTCTGATTTTTCCCTTTTTTCTCCCAATTTAGTGGCCAATTGATCCCTATTTTAATTCAAACACCCACCCTCGTATTGCATGCGTTCGCCAACTGCATCTCTCCAGCCGGCAGTCTCGAAGGAGACGCCTCCCCACTTTCGTGACAAGGCGAATCCAAGCCGAACCACTGTTTTTCCGACACACACAGAGACGCATTCACATGACGAACACAAGCCGACTCCGCCCCCTTCCCGAAGACAGCGTTGCCAATGATTGCTGCTTCATCGAGTCCGGCCATAGTCGGATCTGACGAGACCGGGGCGCGAACCCCAGTCCCCAGTGGGCAACTGCATCGACACCAAGCCGATGCTTAGACCTGTTTTAGACCTTTTAGTATGAATGCTGTGTGCCTGGTGTGCTCTCTCTCTCTCTCTCTCTCTCTCTCTCTCTCTCTCTCTCTCTCTCTCTCTCTCTCTCTCTCTCTCTCTCTCTCTCTCTCTCTCTCTCTCTCTCTCTCTCTCTCTCTCTCTCGTTGACCGCTTTCCATGAGAGCAGTAGCACACCTACGTGCAATGTCATCAGTGGACTCCTGCTGATAGCTCACTTGTGAAGGATCCTCATCAGTAGTTTATGTAAGGTAAAGGGCTGGCCAGAACACGCGCACGCACACATGCACGAAAGCCACTTTATTCGGCATTTTATTCTTACAACGAATGTGTTCTCTGCATTCAACCCATCCTATTGTATAGCAGCAGTGGGCAGCTGTAGCGCCCGGGGACCAACTCCAGTTCTCCTTCCCATTGCCTTGCTCAGGGGCACAGACAAGAATATTAACCATATCATACATGTCTTTTTGATGGTGGGGGAAACTGGAGCACCCAGAGGAAACCCACGCAGACATGGGGAGAACATGCAAACTCCACACAGAAAGGACCTGAGACAGCCTGGGGTTCGAACCTGTCAGGCAACAGTGCTAACCCCTGGGCAACTGTGCCACCCTCCACCATGCCACCCCCATGCAGTATTTTTTGCTGTAGACCAGCAGATCCTAGTTTGAGTATTTTCAGCATCAGCTGTTTGTTTTCTGCAGCTTCTGTTTTGCATTGAGTGATCAGTTTCTGTTGCACTTAAGATTGTGAATTCTTCAGCAAAGAATTTCCACTTACCTTCTCCTGTGTCTCTGAGTCTGCATCTGGGTCCTTCCACCTACCTTGTCACAAGCAGGTATTTCAAGGTGCACAACTAAAAAAAAAAGAAAGAAAAGCATTCATAATTTGGGTATTTGGATTTGTTATTGTCTTAAACACACCATCAAAGGCAAGGTATCAAAAAGACACTTGTTTGCATGCAAATTTGAAGGATTGCAGGTTTAGATGTAAAGCACTTCCACATCCAGGCGCTCTAAGATGCAGTAAAGACATATCTGAACACTGCCCATTTCCCATTGTCTCACACATGACCTTTACAACTCTCAAACTACCCTTTGACTGAACATTTTCTGGCACCACACATCTAGAATGACAGAGGTGGAAGATAAAAAGTGAAACCAGAGAGAAGCTCTTTCTAAATGGGACTCTTTCTTCCTCAAAACGCTCTCTGACTAAACGATATCCTCTCTGACCTCAAGTGACCCTCGGCTTTACGGAACGAGGCAGAAAAGAAAGAAAAGGGAGAGAGTGGTCAGTAGCGTGCAAGTGGAGAAGACTGTGTGTGTGTGTGTTGTGTGTGTGTGTGTGTGTGTGTGTGTGTGTGTGTGTGTGTGTGTGTGTGTGTGTGTGTGTGTGTGTGTGTTCTGTCCTCCTTCGCCCCTGGGGCATTGCTCTGGCTGCACCCACTCCTCTGAATCATGGAAGGCGGAGCATGACCGCAGTCTGTTACGGTCACTAATGGCCAATTTACTACCTTGAACACGTTCCGGGGTGCTGCTTTCTTTTTTTTAACCCTTTCAGAGGGGCTCCCCTGTCTTTCTTCTGTGAAGTGGTTCTCATACCCTCAGAAGTGCAAGCATTCCCTAAGGACCCCGATAAGGTCGCTTAGGTCGAAACTCGTCGCTCAGGTAGGGAGCGAGAGAGACAGAGAGAGAATCAGGCTTGTTTTACATTGTCAGGGATACGGGGATATAGTGTCACACAAGCACACTGACCAGTACGAAAATTTACCTGAACACCCCCACACACACACACACACACACACACACACACACACACACACACACGTATAACACACGTTGAACTAAACTAGTAGTACCTAAGCTACATGTGCACATAACACACACACACGTATAACACACATTGAACTAAACTAGTGCCTAAGCTAAATGTGCACAATAACACACACACACAAACCCATGTACACCTCCCCCAGCCTCTTTCGGGCTCGTTACCCCCGTGTCCCGCGCTATCTGTTTGGCTTTACTTCCTCCAGAGAGGGGATGTAATAGCAAGATGGAGAGACGAAGAGGAAGATTGATGACCACCATCGCCTCGCGCCATGTATCATCTGCTGTCCCCACTGTTGCCAAAACACGGCGACTTCTCCTTCAGACCGTTAAAATGTCACCGCTAATGATGCAGGTTATGCCGCTAATACAACTAATGTGTTGCTCCTTAAGGGTCTCGGTAACCTGTCCAGGTCAGAACAATACCTCGAAAACCAATTAATTTTGAAGTAGTTGGCAGGCTGACGGCGTTTCCACTGTACAACTGCAATACGTGTGGTGTTTAAAGGCTGGTTAATAATGTAAACTTTTATTTATTTATTTATTATCTCCGCCAGGCAGTAGCTTGAGGAAATTGTGTGTTTAGTCGCACTCGTGTGTGTGTGTGTGTGTGTGTGTGTCCGCAGCTAAGCTCACAAACTACTGGACCTATCAGCCAATAACAGTTTGTGCAGTTGTGAGTGTATGATGAGGAACCTCTCGTGGTGCGATGATTCAAAACCCTCGAAAAACGTTTGTTCTCGCTATCGCCGCTCCCTCCATTCACTCTGGCTAGCTCGACCAACGCGGCTCGCCGTCGATGCCCGATAGTGCGCATGCGCGACTCATCTACGATTACGTCAGATCGGGCAGCGATAGTGTCAAAACCAAAACAGGGGCGGGGCGGGGCGTCCGGGTAGCGCGGCGGTCTATTCCGTTGCCTACCAACACAGGGATCGGCAGTTCTAATCCCCATATTCCCGCCGACTTGGTCGGGCGGCCCTACAGACTCCAATAGGCCGTGTCTGCGGGTGGGAGGCCGGATGTGGGTATGTGTCCTGGTCGCGGTAATAGCGCCTCCTCTGGTCGGTCGAGGCACCTGTTCGGGGGGAGGGGGGGGACTGGGGGGAATAGCGTGATCCTCCCACGCGCTACGTCCGCCTGGTGAAACTCCTCACTGTCAGGTGAAAAGAAGCGGCTGTTGACTCCACATGTATCGGAGGGGGCAAGTGGTAGTCTGCAGCCCTTCCCGGATTGGCAGAGAGGGTGGAGCAGCGACCGGGACGGCTCGGAAGAGTGGGGTAATTGACTGGATACAATTGGGGAGCAAAGGGGGGGGGGGGTTCCCCAAAAAATCCAATAGAAAACATGTATTCCGGTATGAGTCTTGAAAGTAAAAGAGAAGTCGATTGTATTTCGCAAGCCAGCAAATCATTCACTGCTGATCTCAGCACAGGAGAACTGGATGAACACTGGATGAACCAAAAATAACACTACAACACATTTTATCAAACGTTTTTCTTCCTGAAAAAAATGAGAGATTATGATAGACAATGTCAAGCTCAACACAAAAATATTTTCAGATTTGCTGTAGGTATGATGTAGGAATTTGGAGAAACATTAAAATAACTTTCATTGAATTTAACATGTTTAATCGCATAATGATACTGACACATTGTGTTAGTTCAACTGAGCTTAAAATGTTTTGCAGCTGATTTTCGTTTGTACTCAGCATCTGGTGCCTCGTGTCAGTGTCCAACAATAGTCGGCCAACACTGATGGATTCCAGTTGCCCTGATACCTCTTTTCCGTGTTTGCAATGTCCTGGTGAAACCTTTCGTCACTGACTGCACCAAGATCAGCAGGGAAGAAGTCCACGTGTGAATGCAGAAAATTAATTTTCAATGACATGTTGCACTTCATGGTTTTGTATGCTTTAAGCACGTTGTCAAGCACCTCAATGTAGTTTGGTGCGCTTTAGTTGCCAAGAAAATTCTCAACAACATCCTTAAATGCCTTCCATGCTATTTTCTCTGGCCCCACTAGCAGATCTTCTAACTCCATGTCATCGATTACCTGTCTGATTTGTGGACCAACAAAAATGCCTTCCTTAATCTTGGCATCAGTTATTCTTGGAAACATCTGTCTCAAATAGTAAAATCCATCACCTTCTTTGTTCGCTGCTTTCACAAAATGTTTCATCAATCTGAGTTTTATATGAAGAGGAGGCAGAAATATCTTTGTTAGGTCAACAAGTGGTTTATGCACCACACTTTTCTGCCCTGGAACAAAATGTATATGGAGCAGCCAGTTCTTGTTAATGTAATGCGGCTCTTTAGCACGGCTATCCCATTCACAAAGGAAACAACACTACTTTGTATAGCCGAGTGACATTCCTAGTAGAAGTGCCAATACTTTTTTTATTTTTAACGTATTTCTAGTTTTTCCCCTTATCCCAGCCGAGTAACCCAATGGCATATGGCCGGAACTCTTGTCGAATAACTCCCCTGGCTCACGTTTTCACAGGAAGAATATAGTCGTAACACCAGCTTCCTTCAAACTCGTGTCGGCTGCTCTCGCTATTTTACATGCTGAGCCTCGCATGGATTGCATTACCTTCAGGCCGCTAAGGAGACATAGGGAGAAGGCTTTCGGTTGCTCGGCTGCAGGCGCCCGGATAGGCCAGAGGGCTCACTGGAGAACAACGAGTCCCCGAACACTACACCGATCTACACCCACTATCCCTTGGGTAAGGTTGGTCTAATGAATGCCTTACCCCGTGGACGCTCTGGCCGTGACCGGTTACGGCGCGTCTGGGATACGAACCTCCAAGCCACATGATGAGCGAATTGCAAGAACGGCGGTTTATTCCGCTCGGCCATCAGAGCGGCTCAGTGCCAATACTTTTAGATCGCCACAGATGTTTCAGTTGTAATTGTTGTACTGTATGTGTTTCAACAACAGTTCCATGTTATTGTAGGTTTCTTTCCTGTGTACTGCGTAGCCAATGGTATTGAAGGGTGGACATTGTCATTGTGGAACAGGACAGCTTTCATGCTTAACTTTGATGAATCTATAAAAAGACGCCATTGTTCTAAGTCATGCACACAACCCAAAGCCATGAACAATCCATCAATGTCAGTGCAGAAACAGAGGTTGTCAACCTGTGTAAAGAAGTTTGTCAATTGTTCTTGACGGATCCGAAAGATAGAAATGTTTGTACCTGGTGACAGCAAACTCCATCCTTGCAATCTTGAACCAAGTGGTTCTGCTTCACCATTTGCCAGATCTAACTCCCGACCAGGTCATTTAATTCTGGCTGTGTTATCAGATGAGGATAACCAGGCATAAAATGTTCAACATCTGAATCAGTGTCATTTTCCCACATCTGGTTCATGCGTTGTGGCATCTTCGACTGCCTCATCTAGGCTCCATGTCTCTGGTGGCTTCGATACTGGCAAACTGTCTTCATGTGGTATTGGTCTCATGGCTGAAGGCAGATTGGGGTATTCAATAGACTTCTTATTTTTAGTAGAGAAGCCAGATACATTGGTCAGACAGAAGTAACAGTCCGTCATGTAATCCTTCTCTTCTCACCATATCATTGGGACTGCAAATGGCACTGACTTCCAAGTACCTCTGAGCCAAGCTCTCAGATTGACGGCACATGTTGCACAACAAATGTGAGGAGCCCAGGGTTTCTCTTGGTCACCAATTTTTCATCCGAAGTAGAGCCCATAGACTTTCCTAATAAGTGCAGTCATGGTGCATCTTTGAGCCTTAAGCGTATACTCGTCACAGATGTAACAGAATGTATCACAGCTGTTGCAACATGGACGAGACACTTCTGCTGTATTAAATCTTGCTGAAGACAATAAATCCTATTAAGCATACTCACTATGCTACTGCCTGAAGAACATGTGCATCAACATGCATCCAAACAGCATCTGTAAATATAAGCAGCTTTTATAGCCTGTCTCCCAGCATCTAACCTGACTAAGCATGCACAGGCATGCCCAAGATAACATTTACATAGCACCTACACTGAGTGCATGGCCAGGCATGCTTGGACTGACCAAAACAGCTTCTTTTGTGGGCAATATACTACTAGACTTAAAATATGATGGGGAAAATCACAAAAATAGGTTATAGCTACAAAACGGTATTGATAGGAAATGTTAAGGTGAGTTTTGTGATCAGCAGCCCAACATCCATAAAATACAACCAAATGTGTTCAGGAAGGCCTTATCCACCTGACCGCCACACGGAAGTGCCTTAGTCTGCAATGTTAAAACTCCACTATCTTCTTCTTTTTCTTCTTTCGGCTTGTTTCCGGTTTCCCAGCGATCGCCACAGCTGATTTGATAGTTTCCATCAGTACCCTGTGAGGGCACAGCACCGATGGCAGTCTTGTCAATCCACATAATGATTTGGCAAAATTTTCCATCGGATGCCCTTCCTGACACAATCACTAACCCTATGGATGCTTAAAACTCTGCTATAAAAATACAACTTCAAGAGTAGGATTAATCAGTTACAGCTGGAAACCATCTCAGTAGGTACAATAAAATATTTCCCATGGCTGAGCTATGTTTTCCTAACATTTTATGACATTTTATGAATGAAATTCAATCAGCAGAGCGGCCAGTCACCTTGATTCATTTTATATCATGAAAACTGCGACGGTTCACATTTGAAGCCTTTTAGTAAGGGCTACGAAATTATGATAGACTGATCTCTGTCATTTCATGTCAGACTTGATCACTTTTGTGCGAGGGTCCGCCTAGGAGGCTGCACATCCACAGAATGACAGGCAAAACATTTTTATTAGGGAGATTTTTTAGCTTGGGTGCTGCATATTGGCAACTTTTTTTCCCATATTTTCCGTTCAATCGACTTGGGCGCTGCGCAAAAGTCTTATAATGGCAGGAAAAACACTGGTTTTTCTGTGTGTGGGTGTATTTCACTTCTCCCGGAAGGTGAAAAAGGATTTGTCGCCCAGTTCGAACACCGGTGAAGGGGCGATATGCATGCCTGGTGGAGATCTGCACTCTACTGAGTGCATTCCTCTAGTTTATTTATTTATGTATTCAAATCCATGCTAAAAACGAGGCTACTAACTGTACCATTTGCAGGCAGACAGACTGAAACAGGATGAGAGAAAACAAACACCTGGTTTGGTAAGGGAAAGGTGTTGATCACTTTGTGGTAGGAATGTAAATGAGTAGGTGTGTCACACTGATGGAGATGTACTACATTAAATACACTTTAACACAAATGTGTCAACAATTAATGTTTTCATCATGTTGTGAATTTTAAAAAAAATCCAACATGAATGCAATTAATGTGCCACATTGGTCTCACTCATTCAATTGCACGTCTGTTTTCAATGTTATCAAGTGTTGATAAAACATATTCCATAGTGAACCAACTTTTCCTTGGAATTGTATACTGCATACAGTAGTGGTTTGGCTGGGAAGCTGTGAGAGATCCACTACTAACTACCAATTCCTGAATGTACCTCTCCAAATAAGGCCAGTCTCTCTGGAACAGTGCTTCTCTCAGTGAAACACAGAGAGAGAGAGAGAAGATCTTCTGCCCAAGCTAAGTAAAACCACAACCTGTAGGTGCAATTCCCTCAGGTAATTCCACGCTCACTCATCCACAGCCAAGCACAACATCATTCCCACGATGGTGTGCTCGGCGATTCGGTCTCTCTCTTGGCACACCGGTTATCACTTTGTCTGTTTCCTGCATAATGAATGCCAGCATCTGGAGTGAAAAATACTCAGGCAAAAATATACTGGAGTGGAGCTGGGATATTTGAATTTCTTGAGATGCACTTGATTTATAATCTGATACACTTAAAAAGCCTCGATGGCAGACAAATCTGCTCCAAGATGGCACTAGTCATGTGCTCCTCAGGTTTTTGGATGTCCAAAACATGGTGGACTCTGTCAACCACCTCCAAGGGCCAGAAGATGGCCTAACTTTGACACAGCGGTGGGCATGGTGATGTGACAGAGAGGATTTTATAGCAAGGACTGTTTTGTTGCATACTATACTTAAAAGATAAGGCATGCCCAAGACCTGACTTCACTCTTGATGCTAATTCAACATGATTTAACTCCACCAGGTAAGATGACCTTTGCTGGCTTTGAAAGGCCATAAAAGCCCAATATAGCTTCTGTATGTGATGCGGTTATTGTACTTCTGACCATGAAAATTTGTAACTATATATTTTTTATTTACATATCATTCACTCATGGTGGCGCAGTGGTTAGCGTGGTTGCCTCACAGCAAGAAGGCCCTGGGTTCGAACCCCGGGGTAGTCCAACCTTGGGGGTCATCCCAGGTCATCCTCTGTGTGGAGTTTGCATGTTCTCCCCATGTCTGCGTGGGTTTCCTCCGGATGCTCCGGTTTCCTCCCACAGTCCAAAGACATGTAGGTCAGGTGAATCGGCCGTACTAAATTGTCCCTAGGTGTGAGTGTGTCGACCCTGTGATGGACTGGCGGCCTGTCCAGGGTGCCTCCCCGCCTGCCGCCCAATGACTGCTGGAATAGGCTCCAGCATCCTGTGACCCTAAGTAGGATAAGCGGCTTGGATAATGGATGGATGGATGGATGGATATCATATATTCTTCACCTCTTAAAAAAATAGAAATAGTAGTGATGTGATGTATTGGAATGTAACATATTTTTTTTAACATGTGCAAAACTGATTTAAGGTGGAGAAGGAAAAAAAATGAACGAAAGACAGTGCTGAAGACGTAACAAGCCAAAATGTTTGTTGTTTATCCTCCCACAGCTGTGGGAATGAAATTAAACAAAAAAATACATCATTAATAAAAACTTAAGAGTGTGGACTTCCTCCAAAATGCCTTTGAAAGGAAAGATAAACAGATTTCCAAAACTATCCTGAAACCATCTGTAACAGAGTACACAAGAGAGATCCTTAACGTAGGGTGCTAACACAGCGTACATTAGTTGTTAGCGCAGGGTGCTAACAGAGTTTTCAGTGTTATCCCTTTCCATTAATCTAAAGTGCACAAAAGGCCCGGGTCCCATGTGAGTCACTCTCGAGTACGTCCTAGTTGGATAGTTTGCTCAGGGTGTTGACTCTTCTGGGAACTGAGGGATTGGATATCAGCTGCTGCTTCCTGATTTTGCCAGGAACAGGAACTGGCTGTGTTCCAGTGTGTGAGTTTATGTGTGTGTGTGTGTGTGTGTGTGTGTGTGTGTGTGTGTGTGTGTGTGCGTCAGACAGCGGACTGGGCAGCAAGCCCAGGTGCAGCCGGGCCCAGGTGTTCCTCAATGAAGAACACAATGAGTGTGTGCAAACACGGAGGGACGGACAGGCAAATGGAGAGGGATCGGTATCAGAGAGCACACCTGTTGAGCACCTGCCCTGTCTGCTCCTGACACACTGGTTACAAACGAGACAAGGCGGTTTGTGAACACCGAGGCACACATACCACTCACACATAAACTGGAGCGCGGCGACAAATATGCATGGCCTTCAAACTCAAACCATAGATAGCCTATCACAAAATGCACGCAAAAACAATCAACAACCCCAGCTGAGTCATGACGTCACGAGGCTTCGGATCATCACGTTACATGCATCCCTCGAAGAAGAAAAAAACAAAAACTTCCAAACTTTGACTCTTCAAAAACTTCACTGTCACTTTGGTCCCCGTGCTCTGTTATCTAAAAATACCTCAGCTTTCTCCTCTATCGTGCTCCTCGGTCTCTGTGTCATTAAGCAGCGCATCAGGGATTAAGAAGATGATGGGAGGATGTGATTCGCAACAGAATCCGATAAGTCTCGTATTACCACACACCTCACAGAGAATGGGGGAGTTTCTAATCCACCACGCTGCACAATCCTGCTAATGCATTCATATCAGACTGCCAGGCAACAGCCAGGGCGGGCCGAGAATTAAACATGAAAATATTACTGTCCTAGAGAGAAGTTAGTGGCACAGTTCAGTGTTGATGAGGGATGTGGACATTGTTTCT
Organism: Lampris incognitus; assembly: GCF_029633865.1. Taxonomy (NCBI): domain Eukaryota; kingdom Metazoa; phylum Chordata; class Actinopteri; order Lampriformes; family Lampridae; genus Lampris; species Lampris incognitus. The sequence continues at coordinate 22,390,184 of NC_079228.1, forward strand.
CAAGGTGAACCTAGTAGATGGTTTGTAGATAAGAGAGATAGATGATGATAATAATAATAATAATGATGATGATGATGATGCTCATAATACTCATGATAATAATGCTCATAATAACATTGAATGACAAGGATGCACCCACACACACCAATATCCTCTATTGCACCCCGAATGCAGAAGTCGAAAGATCTCGGCATATTATCCCTGTTTGATAATCAGCTGATGCCCTTTACAAATGGCATCAAATCACTTAATAACAAAGGGAGGATTTAGTCTAGTAAGAAATTTTGGAAATAATATTACTCTGACCAGCGGTGCACACACCAACCACCCCCCACCCCCCCACTACATGGGTGCTTTTATGAAGAATAAAAGAAAAAAAGACTGAATTGCAAGGGAAGTGAGAGAAATGTAGTAAAGAGAAGAACAAATGACAGAAGGGAGGGAGAGGGATATGGGGGAGGACACATTATGTGCGAGACTAGCAGTAGTTGTGCGACATGCATCATCAGTTCTGTCTCCTCACTATATCTCCCTAATGGGTGCATAGTGGTGTGTGTGTGTGTGTGTGTGTGTGTGTGTGTGTGTGTGTGTGTGTGTGATAGGGACCGATGAGCTTTCCTGTCAGAATGACTTGCAGAGAAGCTGTGTGTATGTGTGTGTGTGTGTGTGTGTGTGTGTGGGATAGAGATAGGGACTAAATGAGCTCCTGGTGGGACTGACCCTCCTCACTTCTCACCGGCCCGTCAGAGAGACTAAGCGCTTCAATGGAGCATGGCAACAGGCACAGCGCTGAATACTGAAAACGTACACACACACACACACACACACACACACACACACACACACACACACACACACACACACACACACACACACACACACACACAGCTTCTCTGCAGAAGAAGGCAGGCCCATGTATATAAATTTGCACAAATATGTTCACGTGCGTGCACACATGTACATGAATGCAGATGCTCACATGTGCTCATTAATGCGCCAAAACATGAAAGCGGATGTGGACAATTTTTCAACCACCAAGAATTTTCAAGTGTTTTTATTGTTGGCGTCTCCGTCGCAGTGGCAGACAAAATTTGGTTCCCTATAAGACTTACAGTGAGTCTTAGAGGGAACCAATCTAAATGCCGACGGTGTCATTATTCTATAGCCATTAATTTGTGCAATCACTAATTCAAAGCAAAAAAGTTGTCTACAGCTGCTTCAAGTTAAATTCCCTTATTAGATTACTCACCATGGCATGCACACATTAAAAGTGAGCTTGACAGTCCACTACGCAAAAATAAGCAGACATCACAAATGTTCCCATTATGTCATGGTAGGACCTCAACAGAATGCACATGCTTGGTTACGTCAAAAAGCAAAAACTATTCAGAACAATGACATCCGGGTCTCATGTGAACTTAGTTTGTGTTGTCAGTTTCCTATCCAACCTATTCCTAGCCCCCACGATACCTTGCGTGAATTATGGGCGCGACTTCTGGCGCACCCCGTCACTGAACCGGAACCGGCGTTTTCCATGGTAATGGTACGCTAACCGTCTTTCTTAGAGCGACTTGTACTAGGGCTGCACAATATATCGAACATTTACCTTCATCGTGATCTCGACATGGGCGATATGCGTATCGCAAAATACTGCTTGAACTGCGATAAATGGTACTATAGGCACGTGCCATGCAGTTGGTGTTGACTTTGGTGCCCCCTTCTGGAAAAAGGCGGTCGTGTCACTTGGCTGATTCCGCCTCAGTAACAACAAAATATAATGTAAAACATAAATAAATAAATTCTAACATTGGTTACTCATTCTGTAAAACTGACAAGACATCAGTTTTAAATTGAGACTGTTACGTAATCATTTATAATATAAACTCCTAGTAGTGTCATGGCTGCCTGTCCAGGGTAGACTTATTTCTAGATATCATTTCCCTGTCTAGTTGTAGGTTTATGGCCTGCCTGCCATGGGTGTCTACCTATCTAGGTTAATGGCTCTGTGGGCCTGCCGGCCTGGCCAGTCTAGGTGTGTTGTCATTGTTGCCAATTCTCTCTCTCTCTCCCTGAGGTGGCCAATTGGGGAGAGAGGAGCCTGATGAGGCACACCTGGGCTGGCTGGGCTGGCAGGAGTATAAAAGGACCTTCAGAAGATGCCTCTAGCCCTTCTCTCCAGACTACCATTTTTGTTCTCTTTTGTTGGTTGATTTCACACTCACATACATGCATGCACTACACTTCACACACGTCCAATCACACGCTGACACCACTGATATACTGATTGACACACCTCATCCTTCTTTCATTGTTTGTTGCACATTCTTTAGTTGATTTTTGTTAGTTCAATAAATATTTTTATTACATTTTGATCCTGCCTGGTCCTTCCCCCATCTTTTTGGTTTATGCCCATAGAGCCAGGGGCATGACAGTAGCTGCTATAAATAGGCCTAGATGTTCTGTTAAAGTGATGAAGAAACTGTATTGCCATGCAACGCAGTTGATGGTATTTGTTCATTGTCAATATAGCGGCTGTAGCCAGGTGCATTTTGTTTGTTTTTGTTTTGTTTGCGTTTTTCTTTCAATAAAACCATGCTGCTGGAATGGAAATGATGCATTTTATTTTTTTATTCAGTGTGCACAGGCTGTTCATTGTCTGGGGTCTATGTTAGCAGCAAACCTTAAACAGCAAGACATTAAAACTGTATACTTCGATATTTGTTTATTTATTGCGAGTCATAACAACGTTATTGCATATCGCATATTTTCCTAATATCGTGCAGCCCTAATTTGTACGGCGTGTTTGTACTGGAACAAACATAAACAATACAATACAACACTGAGTTACAGAGAGACAGGTTGATCAGTACAAAACACACAAAAAAACATGAGATGAATTGCTTCAGTAGTTATCAAGCAGACTGAAAAGTACACAAAGATTGACAGTAATTAAATGGACACAAATTTAAAGTACAATGTTCAGATAATATGAATTAATGATTAGTTCGTGATATGATATTATTTGTGAAGGATCTGGAAAGGCAAATAATAAATTAGGACTACTTTAAATAAAGTTTTAAACACTGTGCCTTACTTGTAGCTGCTGTCAGACTATTATCTACTGCAAATAAGCACTCTAAACCAAGTGGTGTTGTATGGGGGGCTAGGGTTGGCTAATCAGAATCTAATTTGCAACACAGACATCAGGATACATAGTCTTGGTTTAATATTTTAAAAAAATAAATACTCTTTATCTGTTAGTTAAAACAGGGAATGTAATTAGCACCTGCCAAATAAAGGGTAACGTTAAATGTCCGTGGCAAGTAAAAATTTCAGGTCACCTGCCTGTCACCATGGAAGATAGGTTTTTCTTATACAAAGATATTTCTTTAAAAACAAAGCTTAAGAATAGTCAGCGCCAGTCAGATTCTGCAAACTGGAAAAAGGTGGCGTAAACAAAGCTAGCAAACTAGTCGACATTACATTAACTTACCTGTTGTTGTGACATGGTGAGTCCTGATGAGTCGGCGTCTCTTCTTCTCAGGTGGCCTCTCAGAAAGTGTTGGGTAAGGGTTATCCAGCGCGGGCTTCTTATCAACAAAATGAAACGAGCAAACATAAAGAGTTTGGGGGGGGGGTACGTTTAAATTCTCAAGCCACTTTTTTTTTTTGCCTCGCCGTCTTGTGGGAGGCGATGGAAAGTGTACCATCGCTGACAGGAACAGTGATTTAGTTTTAGGCTTATGATCGAAGCACTCCCGTTTAAGCCACTCATTAAGTGTCGTCTGGTTGTACGTAAAACCGCGAACATCACATGTTGTCCCCGAGCTCCGTAGCGACAGTTTATATGTAGGTTAGCAACTTTTATCGTCTGTTTTTTAAACACGAACATAGCTAACACTTCTTCAGCCAAATCTGCCGCCGGTCTGTGACGCTGCTTCCGCCGAACACCGGAAGTATTACCCACAATCGTTTCCGCAGTGACCCCCACCCAGGAAACTCGTGGATAGGATTTTAACAGCATTTAAAGTGCAGTAGAAAACTTTTTTTTTTAAATCATTATAAAGTAAATGTTGATTGCTCAGTGTATGGTTATAGAATAATGACAACTTTGTCGTTTAGATTGGACCCCTCTCGCGGGAAGATTAAGGCTTTATTTACGGCACAAAGGACGTGCGTCAACCGTTGCACAACCAAAATTGGCAGAGGATAGCGTTTTGCCCGAGTAGCGTATCGGTCTATTCCGTTGCCTACCAACACGGGGGTCGGCGGTTCGAATCCCCGTGTTACCTGGCCTGGTCGGGCGTCTCTACAGGCACAATTGGCCGTGTCTGCGGGTGGGAAGCCGGATGTGAAGAGTACGGTAATTGGCCAAGTACAATTGGAGAGAAAAACGGGAGGGGAAAAAACCGAGGAATTAAAAAAGGATAGCGCTTTTGTTTTCCCTGGTAGCTATCCCCAGTTGTGGAAATGGCGGCCGGTGGAACAACCAGTGTGACAGTGGAAACTACCTAGCAAGAGAAAAAGAACCCCGTTGACGGAGGAGGTAAAGAAGGCGAAGAGGAAGAGTAACAGAAACAGGTAAAACAAGATTGAACCTCGGACGGGCATTCACTTGATGGAGAGCTCCGGTGTTCTTCGAATTCTGTTTCCCCCGTCGAAATCTGTTTCCGCCTAGATAGACAAAAGCGCTTGCATGAAAACAGTTTAGCTATCGGTTATGATTAGGTTAAGGTAAGTGTTAGCTTAAGGTTAATCAAGTGTCCCGGTGTTTTGAACTCTGGCTAGGGGGAAACAGATCTCGACGGCGAGACAGGGTTCGCTACAACACCCGGGACTTGAGAGGGTTCCAAACCGACATTCAGTTGGCATTCTTTCTACTGGATCAGTAAGTAATACAACCTATCTACTTATAATGTAGCGAATTCGGGGGGCAGTCCGGGAACCACCACAGCCTGGACGCGAACCCGTATTTCCCACTCCGCAAGCGACAACGTTAACCAGTCGACTAAAGGGTCCGACCCGTTAGTCAAGGACCAATGTGTCTACTTATCCATGCACGTTACATTATTAATACTGCCGGATGTTTACTCTGCCTTTATCACTGTACTGAGATCAGGGTTTCCAGTTCAAATTGGGATGCTTAACGGTTGTTTCTTGCTTTGGACAGTAGCCAGGCTGCTAATAAACAGAAAGCAATCCGGTGGTCTTTACGACAGCGGCGCAAACAACAAAACGCTTGAAAACACGGGGGGGGGGTTGAAAAGTTGCCTACACCCACTTTAAAATCATGATTCATACCACACAAAACAACCATATGCATGAGAAAATGTCCTACTGGGTTGTATTAGGGTGTGGGAAAGAGCACAGCGACATTACATATTGTGTGTGTGTGTGTGTTCTGGCCAAAGTATAATTACTCTTGTCGACATACCTCACATGACTAATGAGTGGGATATGGGTCCACAGCAACTAGCTCATTTGTCACAGGATGGTGGCTAAGGCATCAGTGGCTTCAACTCCAACGGATTGTTGCTGAGGTCATGCTAAACACTAATACAGTGCTAGCGGTTGATTAACTTCCTGTGTTGGACACGTTACAAATAGACGTCAATATATCACCGTAAATTAGCAGAAATGTGTGAAATGATCTGTACAGGGGCCGTAACACCTTTTTTTTATGTTGCGGATTACTGTGTGCTCAGAGTTGAGAAATGGGTTTAAAAATGAGTCTGAGTAAAATCAATTTGAGCACAGAATGGCCACCGACGTGTAAATCAATGGGAGGCCAAATACATTTAATAGATTCTCAATGAATTTTTATCACCCAGGGGCACTGTGTTGTTCATGACTTAGATATAACAAAGTCCCTCTGGGAGCAGCAAATGAGCCAAATGTCACAATATGTTGACCCCCCCCCCCCGTTATATAAATAAACACAAATTATTTACAGGCATTATTTTTATTGTGTACTATTTAGTTTTAATATCCGTGTACCACATGAAAATATATATATTTTTAAAAACATATAGGACATCACCAGTTTTTATGCCAGGGAGAAGGTATGATAACTGATACTCAACCTGTTCAACTGTCATCATCAAAATTATAGCTGTTCAAATAAAGGGTTTACTTCGCTTTACACTTCCAGACATAGCGATCATTTTGCGACATAAAAGATATAAGGCGCACATGACTGTCTGAAAGTGATTTCTAACGGTAGCCAACTGTGGACAACTTGTTGTTGCTAATGAACATGGAAAGATGCGAATGCCTCCCGGCTGCCTGTGCAGAAGTCGGTTGCCATGAGTCGGCTACAGGAGGGGATGTTTGGTTCCCATACGTAATATACTGTATGTGGCATTGCAGGGTAGATTCAGAAGGTTGCGAGGGTGTCAAATAGCCACATACTTTAGATATGACATCTCAGGGTGGGTTTCAGGTTTATACATTGAGATCTAAAATCTTGGGGTCCTTGGATTTGAATGTAAATATTTGATCATTAGTGTCAACCCCAATAATGCAGATAAATGGAAAAAAGGGGAGTAAGTTGCAATATACGCAGTGTCTATTAACTGAATCCAATATCCTTTAATTTTAGCAAATTATAGCAGCGAGCATTAGATTGACTGATAAATTTGCGCTCATCTTGTCTCGCTGATGCTGACCTTGAATTAAATTGGTTGCACTGCCAGTTCCTCTCCATTGTGTGGATGTCAGAGGCCTTGTGCCTGTTAATGGTGACCCTGTAAACTAGGTGTCCTACAGGGATGTCTATCAGGCCTGGCCATCCATTGAGGCCAGATAAAATACACTGGGGAAGGGTATGAGAGTGTGCTTCTCATAATGGCTTCTGTAAACTATAGTAATTTACAAGAGGTCAAGGGGTCACGGGTGAAAAGAAGAAAAGAATAAACAGACATTTAAAAATCTGTCCCAGATTTCGAGAGTCATAGACCACAAATTCCTTGCCAGACACATTTTTATTATGTTATGCTGAATACATAAAAATCCAAAACAAACCCCTCAAAATGTGGATCAATCACGCAGAAAGCAATAAAATGGAATAACATCATTGATATTGTATTATTGTTTATGATCTAGTGTCCATCCTATATGCTTTACACAATGCAAAAAAAATAAAAATAATAATAATAATGTCATGAGCATTGCTTCACAGGTACATCACCTTTCCTTCTTATTGTGGAATTGCATTGTGTTTGCAATGGAAACAGCTTGGAAGACTTACAGAAAAAGAAAAGATTGGGATATAAACTCACAGAATCTGAAAGAAAATAGTCTGCTAATCTGGGCTGGATTATCCATATATGACATTGGGCGAGTGCCTGGGGTCACCGAATGATTGAGGAAACGACTGGACCGTTAAAATATTCAAAATATATTTTAAAATATTTGTCACATTTTCTACAGCGGCTGCTTCCCCTGTGCGTCTTTCAGCCCCACGGCGGCGTGTTTATTTCAGTAACTAGTGCAGTGACCGTTTGGGTGTAATTCCTCTTCCGACCACAATGGTGTTTGCAAGGCAGAGTGGCGCTGTTTGTCCGGTCACCGCTGGACAGAGAGATTTCGTCCATCCATCCATCCATTATCCAAACCGCTTATCCTTACTCAGGGTCGCGGGGAGGCTGGAGCCTATCCCAGCAGTCATTGGGCGGCAGGCGGGGAGACACTCTGGATAGGCCGCCAGGCCATCACAGGGTCGACTCTCACACACCTAGGGACAATTTAGTGCGGCCGAGTCACCTGACCTACATGTCTTTGAACTGAGGGAGGAAACCGGAGCACCCGGAGGAAACCCACGCAGTCACGGGGAGAACATGCAAACTCCACATAGAGGACGACCTGGGACGACCCCCAAGGTTGGACTACCCCGGGGCTCAAACCCAGGACTTTCTTGCTGTGAGGCTACCATGCTAACCAGTGTGGCAACATGCCGCCCTCAGACAGAGATTCCTTCCATTTTAATTAGATTAGTGCACTTTATTGCTGATAGAAAATGTGTTCAGAGACTATTTTACTAATTCACCCTCCTGTGTGGAATAAGTACAACTAAGTACTTTTCTGTTTTACAAAGGCGAGAGGAAAAATCAAGTCCTTTCTATATGTTGTATCTGCTGTTTCTAACCAGGACTACGAAAAATGACTTTTCAATTGTGGTTTTTGGGATGAAAATCAAATCCCTATTCTGTTTCTATTTCTTTCATTTCTGTATCTGGAAACAATCTGGAAACAACAGCAGGACAAAGCAACCTTAATTTCTAATAGCCTGCACATTGCAATACATTGTCTCTATGTGCTATTCCCTATACCTTCACATCAGCTCATCTGGTGATCTGTGATCATCCAGCTGTTGAAATGGTTGCTTGCGACAGTCGTTATTGGGTTTGCCTAATTTGGTATAAGGATGCTGGGATTTTTTTTTAGACATACTCTGTAATGGTTTTGCATTTAGGCCTTCCTCATATTGGCCATTTATGATGGAAATAATATTTAGGATTTTGTGTTGCATTGGGATGTGAGTTGCATTTAGATTTGAGCATCAGGGTAAGGGCTAGTATGGCATTTGCAGGCGGCCCATGTCTATCTATGACATAGGGTTTTTTGGTTGGTTCGTACATTTTTCTGTAGTACGTCTGTTGAGCCTGCATTTTAGCTATAAGTTCATGTAAATCTATGTTCTTTCTATCCATAGTAAATTTCACTTTTTTACATGTAAAGTGGGAGGAGGGAGGCACTTCAAGTGTGGTCACCCAAAGGCACCACACCGTGTTAATCCGGGCCTGCTTCTAATTAAACACATTTGGGGGGAAAATGTCAGCAAATGCACCGAAATAAAAGGCAGTTGAAAAGTGGAAGTATTGAGAGTCAAGCAGTTAATGGAAGGTCAACATTCTCTTACCTTCCTCGCATCTTTCAGCCAAGTGTACAAAGAGCAAAGCGATGGGGGCAAAAAGGTACCACCAGTCCATATTCCTTTCCATTTGCATACATCAATAACTTAAGAGCACAATACATGCAACGGGCGAGGAAAAAAACATAGACACATTCGTTATGGAGAGAGATCTATCTGTTCAGTCATTGCTCATCTTTGTACTTTCCCTCTGAAATGGAAGAGCCGCTCCGCATTTAGAATGCTAATCACGCCTTGCGAGGATGTATACGTCTGTATTCATCTATGTATGTAGATGTGACACGTGGAATGTGTTGTTCTGTATTCTGTACACACGTTCAATCAGGGAGAGGGCTTTGCGGACTCTAATCTCACACTTTGTGATCTGCAGATATTCAGGAGGAGAGGTTTGTGCACTGGAATGCGAGGCAAGTGATTGTCTCAATGTGACTGGAGGCTCAGGGGGAGATTTACATTTTTCTATTAGTGCAGACGGCGGTGGGATGCGACTCCACAGAATACGATTATCAGATGCTGCTTTTGACTGCAGTTCAGAAGAGTTTTGCTTGAGAGAACCATTTTCTTCACAAAATTTGGTGATTTGTAACAGTTTCTGGACCAATGCCACAGTGTAAGGGTTACCTTTTCCCAGCAAAGGAGTAATAGTGTTATTGAGATGCTCAGCTTCATGAATACAGCAGATGCCATTGCTCTTGTACTAGAAAAAAAGCTCATCAGCCATTATGGGGTCCAAACCATCTTAAAAGAAACATCAGGTTCAAATTATAACACACCTCGGCCGGAGCATCATACCGCCATTGGGCCAAAATTCACTGACAGACATGAAGGGAAGGAACAAATTAAATATATCTCCAGATACAAATTATTCAGAATCTCAAAAATGGCTTTAGACTTAAGTTGATCGATGCATTGTGATGATTCCCCTGCAGCGGCAGTTCATCACAGTCATCGGCAGGGTCATTTGTGTGCTGCGACCCACCAACCTCCATCCCACTCTTATCTCTAGAAGTGTGGAATGGCCGTTGTCACAACGTCCACCTCATGTTAGTCCAGATCCACATCCAGGTTGAGCTCGGTGCTCAGGTTGAGGTAGAAAAAGGCATAGATACAGAGCAGGAAGAGGAGGACAGCTGCAATGACCAGAAACACGTCCTGAGGAAAACAAAAAACAACAATGCTAAATTTGATGTCCTGGCCTTTTATTCAGTAATTGCTTTATCAGGAAAATCGGTGAAGCACAAATTAGTTTAAAGAGGACCCGTGAAAATTCATGGATTTCAGCAAAGTATTGCACATCTCTGTCATGAAGTCAAGGAAGGTGCTTTTTTTTTTTTGGTAAAAGAGGTATTTTCTCTGCACTTGAACTAGTCAAGTTGGTTGACTGAAAATTGAAACTGTGAGGATAAGAAATTATTTGCACGAGAAAAGTTGGTTTGATCTGCCCCAATAACAAATAGCTGAAATCATTAGTTTGTCACTTAAAATGCCTTTGGATCATATCTTTATTCTCATCTAGATAGTCCTAAATTGATGGGACACATTGGTTAGGTGTGAAATTAATATCTTTTTGTTGAGTTTCTAAGACAAGGCAGCATGGTTCATCTTAACTACAGGCTCACCTCAGTATCCCCTGCAAGACTGTTGTAGATGGTGCAGATACCAGGCAAGGAAAAGTCAATCATTTACATGGTTTCAGCTACCCCTCCCCGTTTTTCTCTTCAATTGTACCTGGCCAATTACCTGACTCTTCCAAGCCGTCCCGGTCGCTGCTCCACCCCCTCTGCCAATCCAGGGAGGGCTGCAGACTACCACATGGTTCCGCCGATACATGTGGAGTCGCCAGCCGCTTCTTCACCAGGGGGACGTAGCGCGTGGGAGGATCACGCTATTTAGTCCATGGGCCAGACGATATTTCGGTACACTCAAGGTGGCAAAACTTACTTATAATTTTTGAAAGGATCCATGTCTGTAGATGATATTTTGGTATGATAACCATTCCTGAGTGGCAGCTGTATCACAGTTATCAGCTCATGAAGTTAACCACCCGCTAAACTAAATTGCATTTTAGACGCTGGTGCATATCCTGGTTTAGCCTCATGGTCAGGACATTTTTCAATGTTCTATAATATTGTCTTTGGTATCATTTTAAAGGGGACCTTCTTAGGTTTCATTCAAGCCCTGTTGTGGATATTTCTCACAAATATAGAGGTCACTTGAGCTCTTCAACCCGTCAATAACACACATCTTTCTGCAATTTTCGCCTAAACTATATACTTTCTTTTAGCCCTGTGGCATCTAGGAATATCAGGGACACAAAACACAAAAACTGGAATACTCACAGGACTGTAAAGATTCAGGAAATGTATAATATACCCATACTATTTCATTGTGTGAGGTGATTGTGAGCCTTAAATGAGAACTAGACCAAAGCCAGTTAGGTCACAAACTGGTCTCTATACATTTGTTTAAATACACAATCAAAATACATGATAAAAAGGAATACCATAGTGAGGTAATGAACTATTTTAATATTTTAAACAACATTGACATTTATATATACTTAGTCAATGATACATGTAATCCCATATCATTAGTGGGTATATGTAATGGTAATGGGTAGGGTAATGGGTATATGTGAATATGGTTACATTATTGTTATCAAGCTCTGGGTAACCAAGTCCAGAATCAACATCCTGTGCATCAATAGACTACTACCACAGTAATACCATCAGAATCATCACACTGTCATTCATCAAACTGCTCGTTTCTCTCATCATCTGACTCCCCAAGTTCAAGGTCCAGTTCTGGACCATCCTGCTGTTTTTGGTTACTGCAGGTCTGTAACCTGCACATGTCTGTGCATGGAAGTCCATTTGACAGGCACATGCAGCTTGGCATTTTGCATGAATGCACACACTTGCATGTTAGCATTTCCAAGACCACATCTGGTGCAGGTGGGGAGCGCATCCAGTAAATGGCCAGCTTGCCTTCATCGTCTGTCCATCCATACTCAGTAGGGCTTGGCACCACAGGGTTAGCCTGCAGACAGCACTTCCATATTGCTGCCTGATAGTTGGCTCGTTGAACATGCATAAAGAGACAGTCTCTACATGGTGGCAGCTGGCTGGACTCAACCTCTCCCCTTTTGGTGCAGAAGAGCTGGTAACGCAGTTTGTTCACCTCAGCAGTGCTGCTATTAGCAACATACATCCGACAGGTGAACTGCTCAATTTTCTGGAACAGCTCATCACTCACATTCCATGTCTGTCCCAGTTGACTAAAAGTCTGTTGGCAGGAAGTGTGCTTTCTCACTATCTTCAGGGCATTCAGCTTCCCTCGACCAGCGAATGCACTGACAGTGTCGCAGCCTGTGAAGGCATGTAAGCCAATTAGGCTGTCACAGATGCTGTCTCCAAGTGAACTTGCCAGTTTGGTGATGTCGACAAACCGTGTGCGGTTCTGAGTCCCACACTTCTGGTAGATGGGACAGGTGATGTCCTTCTGGAAGCCAAGACAAAGCACCATGACATCAGTGTCCTCAGCTGTGATGATAACTGACTTTGAGCCCGCATTTGCTGCATGCAATGCATGCAGGAGCAGACGGGTGTCAGCTTCTTCATGTGTGGAGTGCAGTTCTGCTGCTTCCTCACACCCATCTTCTGTCAACTTGTAGCAGGTTTCCTCACAGGTCATGTACAACACCTTGCCATGCAGCATAGCTCTGTATCGTGGGAGTTTCCACTCTTCCACCAGAAACTTGATGAGACTGGTCTTGTTGGAGGAACTGCACAGAAATTTTCTCCACTGCTGGACGTGGTGTCCCCCTGCAAGATTCTTGTACTGGAGAGTGATGTCTCCACCCCGGTTCAGTCGTTCAGCATCTTTGATCGAAGTCTGGTGATAGACATCAAAAACAACATCAATCCTCCCACTCTGTGCTCCCTCATGGAGGACCTGGGTCAAGGCTGGCTCTGCCACCTGTGCAAAGGTTTTGTTGTTGCCATTCATTTTTTGGACCAGGCTCATCCCATCAATGATGGAAGTAGATGGGATTGGGATGTCTTCTGCAGGAGATACATTCTTTTCAAGCTCTCTGGCAAGTGCAGCCTTGTTTGTTTTTCGTAAGGACCCATCAGCATTTGCCAGTGCCCATGGTAGTGGGCCCAATGGGTAGGCAAGGACATCCTTCAGATTCACCTTCCTGCTTTCAGCCACCAGGATCATGTGACTGAAAAGGTTTCTATCTGCCTTCAGAACCACATCCTGTGCTTTCTTTCCATGAGCTTGTTTTGTGCTGACATTGGAGGATGTTTTCAGACTTTGCTTGGTCATCTTGTCGTGGAATTTCACAGGTGGTGGGTCTGCATCTAACCTTGTTTGCTGGAATGCTTGGTAGGCCTCTTCTCCTTTCTCAAGAGCTCTCAAGAGATCTATGGTCACATCAGGTGGAGCCATGTTGCCAGTGGAGAGGCTAACCAAATCAATCTCATCAGGGGACATAGGATTGAGCCAGTTATTCTCCATAAGGTCCATGAGAGACTGGACATCTGCTTCATCTCTCTTGATCCTTGGACTCTGTAGATCTGGATGAGACCATTTGCACCTGCCTTGACCTGTCAGGTCTCTCAGCTGTCTGAGGTACATGCTTCTATACTCAGCTGTGAGATAATATTTGGTCACAGCTCCTGGCTTCAAGCTGAATCCCTTTGTCCCTCCAGCTGTTTGGGTGTCTTTGTTCACCGTTTCTTCTATAGCTTGGTCAACAGGGATTCGGCCAAAGGGATTGGTGGAGCCCAGTTGGACTGAGAAGCCTCCTTCCATGAATTCTGTGTACACATCTGGGTGTGTGATGGGCAGCTCAGACATCTGGGCGTAGTAGTAGGGGAGGTAGCGTGCATAATTCATCCTGTCATAAGCAAAGCACCATGGGATCATTGCTCGAATGCTAGCCAAGTGTAGCATCCAGTCTCCCTCTCTGGATGCTCGGATGAGCCCCAACAAGATTTCAACCATGTCCAAATAGGACATCCAGAAGTTTGAGAGGCTGCCGTTTCCACCTCTAAGGAACTCACGGTAGACTTCAAATAGATCCATGATGCGTGTACAAGAGCTGTTCTCGAGGACCTCCTTCAAAGCATGTTGTGAGACTTCTTTCCCAAGGCTGTCAATGGTCTTCAGTGTCTCATTCAGGTGAACCATGTCATTCCTGTGAGGTTTCTTCCAACCAGGACAGGAAACCATTCAAGGTCAGTCGCATGAGAGCCTCATACAAGCACTCCAACTGACCAGAGGAGGCGCCAGTGCAGCGACCAGGACACATACCCACATCCGGCTTACCACCCGCAGACACGGCGAATTGTGTCTGTAGGGATGCCCAACCAAGCCGGGGGTAACACGGGGATTCAAAGCAGCGATCCCCATGTTGGTAGGCAACGGAATAGACCGCCACAACACCCAGACGCCCTCTTGTTTCAGCTTTTTAACTGTAACTCATGCAGACAAGGTTCAAGAGAAGACTGCCCCCAAAATGAATCGCAGTTGATTAAATGTGATCAACTGCAGTAATGCAATCAAATGCCCTCTTGCTAATTATTTCTGCAAACAAGGAAACCAAACCTGCAGCACTCCTGCTGCTTCTGAGAAGTTCAACTTTCTTCAACAAAACGGCCTAATTTTTTTTAAGTTCTATTGCTGTAATTGCTGAACGAACTGGAGGCTTTCCAGAAGAGTGGCATTCAACTTGAAAATGAGTATTTGTAGCGCTCGTTCATTACATGACACTCATACAATTACAGTCTTCATCAGCTGGAGTTTCATTAGGGCCACTCTGAGTATTGAACAATGCCAGTTACTCTTTGTCAAGAGAACTCATTAGCAGCAAACTTTCTAATCAACACTGGAGGGCTTTGAGAGCTTTAAAAAGCAGAGCCGAGCACTTTCATATTGGAGATTACTCCAAAGGAAATATTTGATTTGAACACGGCAAACGGTTTTATATGCTAACCAGGCCACGATTCTGATCCTGAATCTGCAGCAACAATTTAATCTCTAACATATGCTTCCCATTTCTATACACATCTTCATAATCTCATGTTTGCTGCAGAACAATGCATAGTATGCTCCAATCGCTGAATTCCACAAAACTCGTGAAAAAGTATGGAAAAGGGAGCATTTTCCATGTTTTCGACCCAGGAAATTCGAATTGCGTTAGCATTTGACGGGCTGAGGTGGATTAGGTGTAACCAGCAACAGAAGAGCAACAAGACCAAGAAAAGTGTTGCACAAGCTATATGAAAAAAAAAAAAAAGCTGGCAAGGTGAGAAAACATCATTTCCATAATTGCAATACTCATGGCATACAGACAAGACTGCGCATTCAAGCCACGAGCCAAATTACAGTGAAAAAAAGAGAGAGAGAGAAAGAAAGAGAGAGAGAGAGCGGGGGGGGCAAAGAATGAAAAACGAGAGTTAACAAAGAATAAGAGAAAACAAGTGAGAGATAGGGCTCTGCACGAAACACAGGGGGGGCTAATAATAATTCCTCCCAGATGATGAGGTGGAGGGGGGCTATTAAAAGGCACTGCGATGTCTGCAGCTATCTGTGTACAAGCTGTAGCGCCTAGTCATCAGCGGCATTGGTCTTCATTAGCCTCAACCCACATTTATCTACTTCCCGGCAGCCTCCAAACAGCTTAAAGTCCCTGCTTAATTGGAAAACTTTTAAATTTCATGCACTTTAGTTTCATATATTAACCGCCAGGCTCCAACCGCTTGATTTACTTTTCTATTTCACCCAGGCCTCAGAGAAAAAAAAAAGAAGAAAAAAAAAGAAAAGAATTGTTATCAAATCACCAAGGCTTGATTGTTTTTTTTTCCCCTCTTCTGATTGTTTTCTCTTCCCTTGTGTTCTCTCGCAGCTTTGAAAAACATGACTAAAGAAGCATTTGTAGTTATGTCAACAACGTGGCAAAGAAAGTGTTGCGCCGTTAAGTCTCCGCTGTTTGTCGTGGGTGAGCGTTTTGTTACATCGCCATTGAAGCAGGAGGACGTATGAAAATTCACTCCAGAATTTTCTCTCTCTCCATGCTGTAAGTCTCCGTTTAGGGGCATCTGCGAGTCAGAGGGAAAGAACAGCTGGGGATAGCGACTACAAGCTGGAGAGCGTTTTTTGGTGAAAGCGCTTGTGTCGTGGTGCACCTGCACCTGATTGAGATCATTGTGTTTTGAGGAGAGTGGCCTACTGTGTTGACTCTTGCTTTGTCTCACAATTAAATTCATGTGCATTTACCCGAATGGACACACGCACACAAGCAAACCAGACACGTGTGCACGCACTTACACAGCCGTACACACGCGCGCACACACACACACGCCTCTCTCTCCCCACATTCTGATGGAGATCTCTGGATGGAACCCAAGCACATCATCATCATCATCATCATCATGGGACTCTCAGCATTGCAGGCAGCTGCGGCACGCTCAGCATGCTGGGAGCTTGGTCTCTGTCGCCCTGGCATCGTGCCACAGCACAGCAGACGTCTCCTCATCTGGCCTGCCTTTTGTTTTCCCTCTTGATTTGTTTGTGTGTGTGTGTGTGTGTGTGTGTGTGTGTGTGTGTGTGTGTGCCCGCGTGCGTCCATCTGTCTGTTTGTGCTTGCATGTTAAATAAGGAAGAATTCGGTGTGTTGTGTGTTTTGCGGCTGCTTGTGGATGTCAAAAACACACCCACAACAACTGTAACACTTGTGTCTTTCAGCTGCAGTTTGCAAACATGCTTGGTTGACTTTACAGACCACTGACACACAACCAGCCATCCTCCTGGGGTCATACTGTATGACTGGTAAAAGCAAGTGGACAGTTAATTTTTCATTTGACTGCTGGAGGAATAAGTGGCACGTTCCATCTTGACACGGTTGCATGCAGGAACTGCCTAGGACTTCCATTCTCCTTTTCAGCCATTTAATATTCTCACATTTCCAGCTCAACCATTCACTATCACATCATACCCTGTAGTCATTGCAGCCTCCGGATATTATACTCCCTACCTTGCAAATCACAGGGTTACCTAACAGGGATCAAACCAAGACTCAGGTACATGCTTAACAACTAAGCCGTTCACTGGCCCTTCTCAAACCTTTACTTACGAGACCAAAGAAAGCTCAGGTGTGCAGCTAAACCTAAAAAAACCTTCCTTAATACTGCCATGTTTAAACAAAGTTGGCAACATGCTGTAGAGAGACCTAGTGCAAACTCAGGGGAAGACAACCCAAACCCTCAAAAGTCTGGAAAATAATGTAAAATAGTTCGATCAATACAGGCACATGGAGTGCTACAGGACAGTGGTGTACATATGTTCAGGTCGGTTAGGAGTCCCTGTCCGGTCTTCATGTCATAGCCCTCTCTCATCTTGAGTCTCAAAATATTCAATTAAAGGGCATCCGGGTAGCATGGCAGTCTATTCCGTTGCGACCGCAGCAGCGACTGGAACGGCTTAAAGAGCGGGGTGACTGGCCAGGTATAATTGGGGAGAAAAAGGGGAGAAAATTAAAAAAAACAAAACAAAAAATTTCAATCAAGCAAAAACTCCATTAAAGTAGAATAATCATGGAGGACAGGGCAGTCGTGGTGCTGCCCGGTCAAGCCCACGTTGTGTATTTGTTGCGCCACATCGGCAAGCTACATTGCCTAAGTGGCGGCTTACAGTACATTAGATGTATGAGAAGCCCATAAAAGCTACAGGTTCCCATACTGTCTTCACTATCTGTCATCACTCATAAACAAGTTAGAGGTGTGACTTAGTGCTATAAAACCTAAGAGCCAGCATATATAACAGATCCAACCGGATGGCACAGGCAGATTTAAACAGACCCACCATGGTCTGGATCCAAGCCTTCAGCAGGGCATCTTTCTAATCACTAGAAAGGTGTTTGTTACTGCATGATCCCTTTATCAGCCAATAAGCTGGTATTCCAATGACTATTGCTCTTTGTAATACGTTTATATTCTGGAAAGACAAGGTAGAAAAGCAACCACTTTTATGACTGAAATGTGAAATGTAATACAGGGCAAGAGAGTGTGAGTCAAAGTTGAACGGCGTTCTAGCTGATATTCCTCTCAGGCTATTAAGAAGTCTAGCTGATCTGTCTCTCAGGCTATTAAGAAGTCTAGCTGATATGCCTCTCAGGCTATTAAGAATGTTCAGGAGGAACGATGAAGGAATGAAGCGATCACTTGATTGAGTTTTTCAAGTTGCACTCAAAACAATGACTGGCAACGAAAAATGACTCCTCCTCCATCTAGTCGTACTCACCTCCGGACATACATTTGCTAATGACAGCTGGTGAATGCCCAGAGTCGCTATCTGCAGCCTCCATCGTCTGCCAGTTCCATAAGCGTTTTTCTCAACTTTTCTAGGCTCGGTGGCTAAATGAGACCGAGGGAAAACAGTGGTGAACTGAACAGAAGGCTAGAGTGCCAATTAGACCAGGCAGCAGGCTTGTGTCTTTCGCTGCAAACTAGTGTTGTAGAGCTACTTTGATGGCACTTCTTCTCTGAAAGGAGAACAACAGACTCCCTGCCAGTTTCTCCCTCTCTGCTGTACTGACCCCATGCCATCCGCTGCCAGAAGGAGCTGGAGGGAAAACATGCGTGCACGTGCACGTACACATGCACAAATTACCTCCATAATCATGCATGTGCCTCAGAAGTGCGTATAAGCACACACAAACACACACATACAGCAGGTGGCCGGCAACCACACCACTTCCCCGGTCAACATTTTATGAGGCACACTAACTGATCACTGTTCTGTGAACATCAGTGCCCTCTCTCTCTCTCGCTCCATCTACTCCTCTTGCCAGCATCACCAGCTTGCCCCTGACACCAGGCTAGCCGCGGGACAGCCTGCCCCTGCCCACTGCCAGATTCTCGGCGCCCGCCCGTCTGCTTGGCCCCTCCGAGATACCAGCTGCATCTGAGACCAGGATCTCCCCGACCGCAAACACATGGTGATGGAAAGGGAGGGAGAAGAGAGCAGAGAGACAAGAGAGCAGAGGAGGGGGGGGGGGGAGTGAAAAGAGAGGATAAGAAAAGAGAGCCCTCCTCTTTCTCTCCGTCACATAGCAACATGGCCGGATCAAAAACTGGGCAACAGCCTCGACGGATGCCTCTGTCACTCCAAGCTCCAAAAAGATGGCAAAGAGACTGTCTTCTGTCGTCAAAGAGCTGTGTAAAAAAAAAAATCACAGCTTTACACATCGTTAAGAGGACTCGGCTGGGGAAAGCAAGCGTGACCAAATATCCATTACATTTTGACTGAATTTCAATCGAAACCCAGGGCTGAGAGGTCTAAGTGAGTTTAATATCCTTTTCCCAGAGGTATTTTTAATCCAACCTCTGAAAATTCTTCTCGTCTTGGGCGTGAAAAACCTGAATTATTCATGAGCAATATCAATATTTCAAGATATGGACTAATCTAATTGGATTAAAGATCTGCTTAATGAGGCCTTGCGTGTCTAAGTAACGCATATTTTAAAACCGGACCATTTAAACCCGAGTGTTTAATCTTTGATATTTGAGAACGGTGCCCAAAATTGTAAAAAAAATAAAAAAAAATTGAAAAAGAAATGTGATTTAGGTGAGCTGAACCCCCCTCCCAAAAAGAAAAAAGCAATACTGTAAAAATTAGCATATTAACCGTTCCTTCATCTTTTTCTGTACCGTGGGACAATTGGAAGATTGAACAACATGCACAGCTTAGGGGGGGTTTCGTTACGCCGTAAACAGAGCCTTGAATATGACACACGAATGTGACATAACCCCATAATTAAGTTTCTCTACTTCCTAACTCTTCATCCACACAGTCGCGGATCATCTCAAAACTGCTTTTGTCGGCCCTCAAATTGGAAAAATGGATCTCGAGAACTATAGCAGTGAATTCCCGCGCTCCCTCTTCCAGAAGAGAGAGCTGTTCCTGACGTGAGTTTATCATCGTTTCATAGGAACGGGGGCTTGTTGACTCCCTCACTATATATGATAAAAATGTTCAAAAGTAAAACGTTTATTAGTAAGCCTGCCCGTGTGAGGCAATGCATAAATAGCAGCGCAGCACACAGCCAAGTGATAAACACAGAGTCATCCATCTTGCCTGCACAACAGCCCCTATTCACTGCTCTGTGACAAAATAAAGACACTCCTCGCCCCTTACAGGGGAAAGTAGAGAGAGAAAGCGATAGAAGGAGAGAGAGAGGATGGGGAGAGGAGAGAAACCAGCACTTTTCTACACTGGTAAAATCCTAGTCTCTCATTCGCTAGTGCCATCTACACCTTTTTCCCCTTTTCCTGACTTATCTCCATCACTGCGCTCTCTTTCTCAAGTTTATTATCCATATACAAATAAAACGTACCATGTACCTTCAACTGCAATGAAAAGCATGTGCCCTGGCTCTCTCAGCCCTTCTCTTGCACTACTCTCATCTCTCCTCAGCCCCCCCCCGCTCTCTTTCCCACCACCTGGAAGATGCAAACTTTATTCCCTCCGAGGAATTCAATTTATCTCGAGTGGTCGTGAGTTATAGGTCCTTTGTTTTCCTCAATCAGGGTAGAGTACTGTCAACACGGTCCTATGGAGGACTCTTGACCCCACTTACGTGGCGCTCAAAGACCAGAGATATGAACACATGCAGAGGAGAGATGATGGGTATACTGGGAGAAGGATGTTGAATATGGAGCCGCCAGGGAAGAGGAAAAGAGGAAGGCTAAAGAGGAGGTTTATGGATGTGGTGAGGGAGGACATGCAGGTGGCCGGCGTGACAGAGGAAGATGCAGAGGACAGGAAGAGATAGAAACGGATGATCCACTGTGGCAACCCCTAACGGGAGCAGCCGAAAGTAGTAGTAGTAGTAGTAAGTAGTCAAGATGGTAGCAGAAATGTTTTCAGTCATATAGTTCCAGGTATAATTCTTGACACCGACTTCACATATGTCATCCAAAGAGATAAACATTCATACCTAAGGAGATTGTGCAAGTCAGTTTGGGGTCCGGGGGTGGGGGGTGGGTGGATGGGGGGTAAATTACAGATCTAGTGAGACGTATACCTGGGCATGGTTGCAGACACACAAACAACTGTGAAGAAAATTGGTTTTCAGATGGGTAGGCAAGCATAATGAAAAAAGAAGAAAAAAGAAGACAGAAACAAGTTGACATTAAAGGTGGAGTGAGAGACAGAGAAAAAGACTAATTCCATCTCACCCTGATTCCAGTGCCACTTTTCTTGGCCTCAGCCTTCAGCCGCGTGGCCTTTAGTGCAAACTTGGTCTTTTTGTAGTCTTGCTTACCTGGCGGAGAGAAAATAAATGCAGTTTCGAGATGAAAGAACCGCAACGATATCTGTCGTTTCTAAATAAATAAAGTACACAGAAACCGTCAAAGCTGCACACATTTGTCACTGACACAAACCCGAGAGCGGCTCGATTCCTCCATCCCTGAGGAAACGTAGTAGCAGTCTGTGATCAGTTTGTTAGAGTTGAAGAAATCCTGCCTGCCTGCCTGAAATTGGGATGTCTGCCAAAGGGGGCTTGGAACAATTTTTTTTTCAATATACTTCTATCTTTTATGTGCAATAGTGTTTATGTGGTTCGTGTACGGTGTAGAGGCCTTAACAAGCTGGAAAAATCTCTTGCACTCCAAAATAAAAAACAGATATTGACATTAATTTATGATTAATTAATTACTCATAGACAGCTAATGGTAAGAAAATATCAAGCATAACATTAATACGGCCTTGAATTCCACACCTGGATCCAGCTCCAAGCATTCGTTATGATTTGACTTTATTTCAACTCATCAACCAAGTTGCGGTTTGATATTTGCAATGCATGAGACTTGGGTCATCTCTGAAGGGCTGGTTTGAGCTTCCAGGCATTGAGCCCTCTCATTGCATTTGCAGGTGTACGAGTCGGACCCTGTCTGTGCTTGCTGCAGAAGTATTCATGAGAGTTAACCCATCTCTCGTATTGTGATGGGTCAGGGTAAGGATTATACTTCTCATGCTGACAAAGCAATGACAAAGCAACAGAAAGACCACCTGAGCAGCCCCATGAATTAGGATATGTCCATCTTTTTATGTGGCCAAGTCAATGTGGATAAAAACAAAATAAAAAGGAGCAATATAACCCGATGGATCAGGGAACAGGGGTTTTTACCTCGCATTAAAATGTGTCGAGAGCCGACACTCTGCACATGCATACACAATGTTGGGTACCTTTCCAGCCTGGGCTGCACAGGGGCTCACCTGTGCTTGGCTTCCTTCCTGTGGACTCACCTCTCAAGGGTGTATCTTGCAGGCAAACTGGCCAGCTGGCACAGCATGTAGGGGTGTGTGTTTGTGTGTGTGTGTGTGTGTGACACACAAGAGGCGACCAGACTGTCTCGGTCTAATTAGAAACAAACACACTGCAGGAAAAAGGACTTTGCTAACAATAGGGTGGAAAGGCAACAGCTTGCTGAACAGTATGTGTGTGTGTGTGTGTGTGAGTGTGTGTGTGTGCGCGCGCACACACACACGTCACGTGTCACAGAGCTCTGGGTCAGCCTCAAGGTTTTCTCGGAGTTGCTGATGTGACATGCGGGGTCCACTTCAAGTTGTTACTCCCAGCCAATTAAGCCTCATTTACATATAAAGAATGAGCAAGGGACAGAAGAAGGGAGGGATGCGAGGGAGGGGAGGAAAGTGTCCTTATCAGTCGAGAATGGCGAGGGAGGGAAAACGACTGAAAAATTAGTGAGTCAGAGAGGAGTGGAAGAGAAGGTGTGTGTTTGTGTGTGTCTCTCCACACTGTTCCTGCGCCCTCAGACAGATAGATAGAGCTGCTTGGCACTAAGGCCGCATGTCCCCTGGGGAACAGAGGCTCTCCTCTCCTCAGCCATACATATGGAGCTGCTTCTGGGGACAACCAGGAAGGACAGAGCAGAAGACCATTAGCTTGGCCTAAAGATGTTGCTCTGTCTTAGTAACACACACACACACTCTTTTTCTCTCACTCTCCATCATGCATCCTCTCTCCTCTCCCCGGTTTCTCACTCTCTCCGCCTCCACCTCCATGCTTCCTGCTACCACTCTCCTCCTCCACCTCCTCCTTTGACTCGGTGGCTAGGTAATAGAAATGGGGAGCGTGTTGCGGGTAGCAGGCAGAGAGCTAGTGGGAATTCATTAGGAGGGCCACTGGATGTCTCCTCCACTTGTCAGAAAGTGGAGAGGGGGAAAAATTGAGTGGAGGGCGCCTCAGGTCGCCATTCGCAGAATTGGTGCAGGGGATTTTCAGACTGCAATGGTTGACTGTGATAACGTAAGACTACAGGAGTCCATATGAAAGACCCAGAATCCCATGTGACGGACTGGGGAGGGGAGGGGAGGGGAGAGGAGGGAGGGAAACAACATCTATTTGCTGAATTCATTTTAAATAGTGAAAAACAGAGATGAAAAATATCTAAACCAAGAGGGGCCTTGATTTATCCTATCTTCCGTGTAACGTGTGCAGTCGAAACAATCCCAGCTTTACTGGCAACCGACAACGCTGCTCCAACCAGCGACTTGGAGCGCACATCTAATTACACTTTAGTGCATTCTGACAACTGAATTTTGCAAGTCCATGAAAAAACATGACATTTGTTGCACTGGAATTTCAAAACTACATAGAAATGCGCTTGTTACGAGTTGAAAATAACATTTCCAATTTTGATATTGATCGGTGATTAAATACTGCTCAGATGTAAGAACACATTACACAGTCAAGAACCAAGCGGGCTTAAAGCTGGCACGGGCCTTCCTCTCCACGGCCATCTTTCCCCCCCACATCCGAATCCCACAGGGTTTCTTCTTGCTGCATGCCTTGAAAAGATACGGCACAGCCAAGAGAGAAATAGACTCGGAAAATTAGGTTCTGGATCAGAAAACGGCGCATCCCAAACGACGCCACAGAGACGGAAATGAGCCTAAGAAACTTGACAGCTATTCGGTTTCCAGGGCCCCTCGTCATTTCCCTTAAAAAGATAAAAAACACATTTACTTAAACAACGCACTTGTTTGAAAAGCGACATAATAGGGTGAGTAAATGTAAAATCTGTACGTTCACGATGTTCCTAACAAAACACTTCCGCGGCAAAGAGCTGTGCTGTTTATCGTTGTCTCTTTTCTCTTCTGCTGCTGTTGTGTGTAGGAAAGTGAGACTAATCCTGTTCCCGAGTCAACATGCAGAGCCTGTGCTTCTGTGCATTCATTGCAGTGTGGTACACCCATGACCATCTGCTAGGAATCAATAGTTACTTGCAGCAAAATCAAAATAATTTGCACCAAGTAGGAGTAGGAATTACTGATGGGGAGGAGAAATGCCAGAGAATTACACCGGGCTGTGTAAAGGCATTACAACGTCGTTGTACTACAGCGCTCTTACTTCTTAAAGCCTCACACTATTTTTCTCCCACAGTGTGTTTGCTTGTATGGGTCAGGAGCCACACATTACTGTGCACAAACACATATACTATGCACGTATACATGCATGCATGCACACACACTCGCACCTCAGTGTTATTATATTGGACTTAAGAGCACTCCTATTAGTTGCTGCTGTTTCTCCCTGCTGCATCGGCACTGCAGAGACTGTCACCCATTATCTATCTACCTGCAGCTCCATGCAGCCCTCCCATCCCACCACCACCCGCCTCTGCCTCCCACACTGAAAAGGCATCACTGTCCTCCTGTACAGTAACAACAAAGCCGTGTCTGAGGAACATTACCCCTTGTCAGGCAGCCTGGAGCGCCTGCTGAGATGCTCCCCTGAGCATGCCGTTCACTGAAGTCATCGCTGATTTCACGTCAAAAGAACGAGCGGAAAGAAAAGAAACCCACATGTGGCCCTCTCAATCCCACTCACTTCAATCTGTTTGGAAGCATGTTTCATGTTTTTAGCCAGTTGTCATTTTTTCCATCTACAAATGGCATTTAATAAAGATAATCAAGAGCAATGAGGAATTTTCTTATTCGATTTTGCGTTACAAGACAGGGAGACACATGCTAATATTAGCCACATATGTGTGTTGGTCTGTGCACATGACAAAGGACGAACAGAACAGGTATGTGATTTGTGGAGCCAGAGGAGACGGATTAGGCTTTTAAAAGATGTAGATTGTCTGATGGAAAACAATGACAAAATAGGGAAATGCATACGAAGGTAGAAGTTGCCTATGTCTTGCACATACTACTCACACCCGTTTCCGTTTCTGTGTACCAAGTTTTATGTTACTCTCACAGTTCCATCAAGAAATTATAATGCAAAAAGATCCAAACACTATCATGATATTACATTATGCAATATTCAGTAATCTAATGCTGTTTGGTAACAGAAATGGTTGCAAAGATTGAGAAAGCACTCTTCCATCCATCCATCCATGATCCAAACTGTTTATCCTGCTCTCAGGGTCGTAGGGATGCTGGAGCCTATGCCAGCAGTCATTGGGCGGCAGGCGGGGAGACACCCTGGACAGGCCGCCAGTCCATCACAGGGCCGACACACACGCATTCACACCTAGGGACAATTTAGTATGTGGCCAGTTCACCTGACCCACATGTCTTTGGACTAGGGGAGGAAACCCACGCAGACACGGGGAATATATGTGAACTCCACACAGAGAGTGGCCTGGGATGACCCCCAAGATTGGACTACCGCCGGGAGAGCCCAGGACCTTCTTGCTGTGAGGCGACTGCGCTAACCACTGCACCTTAGCCATATTAAAAAAAATTTTAAAACAAAAAACTTGAGACTAGTTCCTGAGAGGTAGCTTTAGTGTACTGTTGATGTTGAAACCAGTACACTTTCCTGGGGAAAACGTAGCTTATCTGATTAGACTCGGAAATCTAGCTCGCTTTAAGTCTTGTAAGTGCACTTTTCCAATCATGCCAAATCCATCCAGAGGGTTGAATTTAGAGGACCAGGTTTTTCTCCAACACAAAATATCCCCCATTTGACTGTTTTACTTGTGAGTTCTAAGCCAATGAAAGAACTGATCAATCAGCACTGTGAGTAGATAAAATGGGTATCAAGTGTTTCCTCATGCTGATACTGGTACTGCACTTTGGTTTCAGCAGCGGTCCCGCGTACGCACAAAATGCAGAGCGATTGGGGGGTGATTTGGAGGGACAGCCCCGCAGCACTGTCCTCCCCGAGAGCCACGGGACAAGCAAGGGCAACTCGTTGACAGCGTGTCCGACAGTTCCCAGTGTTTTGCCTCTGTATCCGTGTCTTGCTCAGCGGCCAAGCAAGTCACTGACCACATGGTGCGGATCGCCAGCATCTGCCACGGTGCAGGGCTGGAGGAACTGGAGGGGCCAACACCAGATGCACGGGAGTCATTTGTGCCTCGTCGCACGCATCACATCAGGGAACGAGGGAGGTGACCGAGGAGGAGCCCCAGACAACACATGTGTGACACAGTTTGGCTCAACATGATGTTTACTACAACAGACGGGTTATTTCTTTTTTCCAGTTTTGTCTTGAATATGTCAGCTGTAAATGTTCTATATTAACATTTAAAATAGGAACCTAAAAAGGACCAATATCGACGTCTATTCCCTTTTCCATAGCTGCACGGTTGCCCAGTTGTTAGCACTGTTGCCTCACAGCAAGAGGGTCCTGGGGTCGAACCCCAGGCCGTTCCAGGTCCTTTCTATGTGGAGTTTGCATGCTCTCCCATTGTCTGCATGAGTTTCCTCCCACCATTAAAGACATGCATGTTA
Organism: Lampris incognitus; assembly: GCF_029633865.1. Taxonomy (NCBI): domain Eukaryota; kingdom Metazoa; phylum Chordata; class Actinopteri; order Lampriformes; family Lampridae; genus Lampris; species Lampris incognitus. The sequence goes on from NC_079228.1 coordinate 22,416,903, forward strand.
GAGTTAATACTACTGCCTGTGCCCCTGAGCAAGGCAATAGGAAAAAGAACTGGAGTTGGTCCCCAGGTGCTACCCACTGCTCCTATACAATAGGATGGGTTAAATGCAGAAAACAAATTCTGTTGTGTGTATGTACAATAACAAATAATAAAGTGTCTGTCTGTGCGTCTAGAGGAAGATAAAATGCAGGAGTCAGCCTTGGTCACTTACTCTACAATTCAACTGAATATTGTTCAAAAAGTGTAAAAAAAAAAAGAAAAGAAGCTATTCTAAGAAAATCTTGTCATGAATAATTCCACTCTAAAAACTCGACGTTTTGATGATTATGCTGCACACCCAGAGAACAATACACCGGATCCACATGGTTAAGGTACTAATGAGCTGAACAGTTGTCTTTGTTTCAGCGTATCCCAATAATAAAGGGTTTTTTTTATATTTTCAACAGCTCTCTGATCAGTCGCAGTCTAGTTTTTCCTGTTTCATGCTTCTTTTACTTATCATTGCCTTTGTTTTTTTTCATTTTCTTTCTGTTTTTGGTGTTTTAGCCATTTTTATGGTGAAGCACTTTGTAACTGTTAAAACAAGGTGTTATACAAATAAAGTATTATTATTATTATTGCATAATCGAAGTGGCCGTCTCCTCAGGTAAGCAGCCAGGCATGGCACAGCGACAGGTCTATAAATTAAAGGCTGATGTTATGCATGAGTTCTGCTCGTCTCCACCAAGTGTGTACCTCATATAATGCATATATATATATATATATATATATATAAAAATGTGAAATTTGTGGGGTGGAACCCAGGCGTGTGTGGAGCTGCACCTGACAGTTTCTTCTGTTTTTCATGCTTGAGTTTTTGCACGCTGACGTCAAACTACCTCGCAACTCTGCTAGTGGCTCACCAGTCAGGGTGAGTCATTAAAAGTGGTTTGGTGAGGTTATTTCTGCCTATGTAGAAATTACATTAGGTTTCATCAAGTGGGAGGCATGTAGACATGTCTACAGCTCGAAAATCGGATTCAGAGTTTGATTAGACTTTGAGATAATTCATTCATTCATTCATTATCCAAACCGCTTATCCTTACTCTGGGTCGCAGGAGCCTATCCCAGCAGTCATTGGGCGGCAGGTGGGGAGACACCCTGGACAGGCCGCCAGTCCATCACAGGGCCGACACACACATATTCACACCTAGGGACAATTTAGTATGGCCGATTCATCTGACCTACAATGTCTTTAGACTGTGGGAGGAAACTGGAGCACCCGGAGGAAACCCACGCAGACACGGGGAGAATATGCAAACTCCACACAGAGGGCGACCTGGACCCCCAAGGTTGGACTACCCCGGGGCTCGAACCCAGGACCTTCTTGCTGTGAGGCGACCATGCTAACCACTGCACCACCATGCTGCCACTTTGGTGTGTAAAAAAAAAAAGAAAAAAAGTCAAGATGAGTAACACTACAGCTATGATCTTCTTTGGTTGATGGCAATACTTAGTAACCCTCTTCTATTAAATCAATCTAATCCTCAATTCGAAGTGGCAGTTGCAGCAGTCGGACTTGATCTCACATCATGCAACATGCCAAAGCTCACCTGTCTTTATCTCCAGGTAAATTGCAAAAGTATATAATATTGTCACATTGATTGTGATTTACTTGAAACACAAATCCCTGTTCCAAGGTTTTGTAGATTACTGGTGGGACACTTCAGTACACTAATGTGGATCGCTCATCCCCTTTGTTAGATACTGTCAACACTCAAGTCCAAACTTATCGAAATCTTCTATTTAGATTTGCCTGTTTTTGAAAACATCTTCCAAGATTTTCACAGACAATGTCAATTCTGTTTCACCCTAATATCTTGCAAATTTGATGTAGAGCTTGCTTTTACTCAAAACACCAGAATATTTGTCATGGCATGCGAAACAAGATTCATTTTCCCTTATGCCGAGTCCGCCTCTATCCTGACTTTCATCTTTAACTGATCTAGGGATGGCCAATATTTACAAAATTAAATATCTTTTTTTAAACGAATAACCAAATATTGCTAATGTGATGATATTTTGTGGATGATTATTGGTGCTTCCATTAGAAGAAATTTTTGAGAAATGATCTCAGTATAATAACCAAGCAGGTAGAGGTGTTAATTTGTTTATTTCACTTGGAAAATTGTCTCACTTTACTGTTATGCAGCCTTTAAGACCAGAATGACATATTTAAGTTATAGCACCAAATCACCATTGCAAAAATCCTCAACGATATCAAGACTCATACCATGATACTGATGTTGGTATACACCAATCAGCCAAAACATTAAATCCATTGACAGGTAAGTGAATAACATTATCTCATTACAATGGTACCTGTCAAGGGATAGGATATATTAGGCAGCAAGTGAACAGTCCATTCTTGAAGTTGATGTGTTGGAAGCAGAAAAAATGGGCTAGCATAAAGATTTGGGCATCTTTGGCAAGGGCCAAATTGTGATGGCTATACGACTGGGTCAGAGCATCTCCAAAACAGCAGGTCTTGTGGGTTGTTCCCAATATGCAATGGTCAGTATCTACCAAAGTGGTCCAAGGAAGGATACCCGATGAACCGGTGACAGGGTCATGGGCGCCCATCTGGTCCGATCCCACAGAAGAATTATTGTAGCTCAAATTGCTGAAAAAGTTAATGCTGGCTATGATAGACAGGTGTCACAACACAGTGCACCACACCCTGCTGCGTATGGGGGCTGTGTAGACGCAGACCAGTCAGAGTGTCCATGATGACCCCTGTCCACCACCAAAAGTTCCTACAATGGCCATGTGAGCATCAGTTCTGGACCATGGAGCAATGGAAGAAGGTGGCCTCGTCTGATGAATCACATTTTCTTGTACATCATGTGGATGGCTGGGTGCATGTGCATCATTTACCTGGGAAGAGATGGCACCAGGATGCACTATGGGAAGAAGGGAAGCCGGCACAGGCAGTGTGATGCTCTGGACAATGTTCTGCTGGGAAACCTTGGGTGCTGGCATTCATGTGGATGTTACTTTGGCAGGGTGCATTAGCCTACTGAAAGAAGCCACTGACATCAGGGAATACCGTTGCCATGAAGAGGTATACTTGGTCTGCAACAATGTTTAGGTAGGTGCTACGTGCCACACTGCAAAATTGTTCAGGAATAATTTGAAGAATATGACAAAGAGCTTAAGGTGTTGCCTTGGCCTCCAAATTCACCAGATTTCAATCCGATCGAGCATCTGTGGGATGTGCTGGAAAAACAAGTCCAATCCATGGAGGCCCCACCTCACAAGTTAAAGGACTTTAAGGATCTGCTGCTAACGTCTTGGTGCCTGATACCAGAGGACACCTTCAGAGGTCTTGTGGAGTCCATGCCTCAACAGGTCAGAGCTGTTTTGGGGGCCCTAGACAGACCTCCACAATATTAAGCAAGTGGTTTTAATGTTTTGGCTGATTGGTGTATTACCAAACTCTTGACGGAACAGCAATTGTATCCGAGTCTATGTGTGGTCCATTATTTCTCTCGGTAGACATGGCCCCATGCTATTTTTGAAAACACCGTTTTCCTCGTTGCTTCCTCCCTTTATTTCTCTCTCTGGTCATCTCCCTTTCGCTGTTTAACAGCAGCTCGCTGTAGTTGCTTGACAGCCATTCTTTTCATACACAAGTGGAAAAAAAACAGTGAGATGGAGGGTGTGCTAGGCAGAAAAACAGAAGACTTAAGTGTCCCTGACCCCTGTGTTACACGTTTTTGAATTGATGAGATGTGGAGAGGGAGAAAACACTGACGGGGTTGAGAGGAGGGAGACTGAAGAGCGATAATCCACAGCTCTGGTAGGGGATGGGCAGTGGGAGATGAGCTTGTTATGTCTCGTCTCTTATTTGGTGAACCTGCAGCGTTTTACACAATGGCTGGCAGTTAAGGGATATCTGTGGGCTAAATAATCCTATTTTACAGTCACAATGGGAGAAGACATGCAACTGTTGTGTGCCTTTATGTGACTCAAGCCCTTTTTAGTTTGGTAGAGTAAACAAGATAGAAATTACTCAATAGGCAATCATGTGCTTGAGCAAGACAAATATTGCTATTGGTGTCAGTTTGACAATGTCACCCATTTTCACTGCATACAAATAACATGGAAATAAACATCCCCAGGTAACTTCGCTGCCCAGAATTCTAATTCTTTAGCATTGATCTACAACAGTGCACTAATTCCCGCATTTTTAAAAGACCACGGTACCACCAAACCTTATTACAAGTACACAATATGTCGGTGCCTTGGCGTTTAAAGCAAAGGCTCCAGGTCTGAGAGGAACACTAGAGCTGGGTGATAAATCGATTTGATCAATTAATTCAAATTTATGGTTTGGGACGATGTTTAAAAATGAAAATCGATTTTTATTCTAACAGGTAATTACGGTATGAAACAGCCACCACTTCCCGGCTCCCGTAGTTCATTGTAACACCCCCACCTCCAACCCCATAGTAACACCCCCCACCCCCAAGTTCTCTTCAGACATGGGTCAACATGACAGCATGCATAAAGAAATGTGAAGCGGTCGTTCCCAAAAAAGGCACTGTCTCCTCAGTCGTCTGGAAGTGGTTCGGGTTTCCAGCATCTGACCTCAGTTTGTCTAAAGTCTGTGGCAGCTGAAGGCAGCGGCACGGCTAATTCATTCCAGCATCTCAAACAGAGGCACGCACCCAAGTGGGAGAAAAGTGTTAGTTACTGCGAGTTGCATAAGACAGCCCTAAAACACCCGCTAAAAAGCAGGTAACAAGCAGGAACAGACCATCCCGCCACCCGGATGTGGCAGTCTATTCCGTTGCCTACCAACATGAGGATCGCCGGTTCGAATCCCCGTGTTACCTCCGGCTTGGTTGGGTGTCCCTACAGATACAAGTGGCTGTATCTGCAGGTGGGAAGTCAGATGTGGGTATGTGTCCTGGTCGCTGCACTAGCGCCTCCTCTGATTGGTCGGGGTGTCTGTTCAGGGGGGAGGGGGAACTGGGGGGAATAGCGTGATCCTCCCATGCGCTACGTCCCCCTGGTGAAACTCCTCACTATAAAGTGAAAAGAAACCGCTGGCGACTCCACATGTATCGGAGGAGGCATGTGGTAGTCTGCAGCCCTCCTCAGATCGGCAGAGGGGGCGGAGCACCGACCGGGACGGCTCACAAGAGTGGGATAATTGGCCGGATACAACTAGGGTGAAAAGGGGGGGGGGGCAGGTAACATTAGCAGAATCACTTTCCCATAGTCTCCCATATGAGAAGGGATCCCGGTGGAGAGATATTTGTTAATATTTTTGCTAAAATAAAAATATAACTTATTAATTCCTTTGCCTTTTGTTTTGAAGAAAAAAATTGTGAATTGGATGTGGTGTGAAAAAAAAATCAGGGATTTTATTTTTAGGCCATATTGCCCAGCCCTAAGGAAAACATTGCTTTCCTTTGTGCTCGTTTCAGTTGCAGTTCTCGACAATTTTCTAGCTTTGCCACTGGCAAACTCTTTGTTTTCCCTTCACAAGAGGAAAACAAAACAAAAATAAATAATTAAATAAATAATTAAAAACAAAAAATATGATCCAGGCCGTGATCTTCGAGCAACCACAGCTGGCTTGCTAAAGGGGACCGAACTTGTGATTGATGCCCACCATATTGGTTTAGTTAGTATTTTGTGATGCAAGGGGGAAGATGGAGGAAACAAAACACCCATGGATTAGTGTGGTACTAAACTTTGACAAAACAGCTTGTGACATGATATCAAAAGGGGCCGTTTTGGTTTTTGGTATTTTTTTTTTTGTACCCTCCCTTAGCATAATTACTTATCTTGTGGCTCTCATCTGGCAGGTCTGTTTTGAGTTGCCCTTCAATCCAATACAAGCTGGAAATATTTCCAGGAATACACACAGAGGCCCTGCTAATTCTTCGCATTGCCAATGTACTGTAGATGAAGCTGCAAAACATGAAGTGGTTTGTTTAAACGTTCTAACACACATCTGAAACCATTACAAAATTGGACAGTGCAGCACAGTATCGTGTCTGACTTATGATGTCAGAGACTAACTTGTGTCTACAGGGAAACAGCTACTCAAACTGTGGAAAGTTAGCCTACAGTAAGCATCTGGTTGTGTTTTGGTCGTATGAGCAAAACAAACAGAGGTTAAAACCCTGCTTCAGCATGCACCCATTAAAAACAGGCATATCGTCTATTTCTTTGCCTCTTAATAAGAAGATGTAGCCAAGAGTTTGCAGGGGGGTACAAGAGGAGAGACCAGGAGTCTGGGAAGCGTAGTGGTCTATTCCGTTGCCTACCAACATGGGGATGGCCGGTTCAAAGCCCTGTGTTACCTCCGGCTTGTTCGGGTATCCCTACAGACACAATTGGCTGTGTCTGCGGGTGGGAAGCCAGATGTGGGTATGTGTCCTGGTTGTTGCACTAGGGCCTCCTCTGGTCGGTCAGGACGCCTGTTCGGGGGGAAGGGGGAACTTGGGGGGAATAGTGTGAGCTTCCCACGCGCTACGTCCCCCTGGCGAAACTCTACACTGTCAGGTGAAAAGAAGCAGCTGGTGACTCCACATGTATCGCAGAAGGCATGTGGTAGTCTGCAGCTCTCCCCGTATCAGCAGAGCGGGTGGAACAGCAACCAGGACAGCTTGGAAGAGTGGGGTAATTGGCCAGATACAATTGGAAGAAAAAGGGGGGGGGGGGATCCAAAGAAAGAAAAAAAAAAAGAGGAGAGACCAACTTACCGATCTGTTTTCTGTACTGATCGACTGGTAACTTGGTCGTACTGGCATCCTTCTTCCCCATCCTTCCTTCTAGTCTTACTTCCTGTCTTGACCTGAGAAGAAATGAACCTCCTGAGTGAGACTTTCACAGCAGAGGTGCAGCATGGGTGTCAAACCTTAGCATTTGAGCCAACTGAATACAGATGTCGCACAACTCACATTACTATGCACTGACATCACCTGCTGAATTTGAAGATGCTTCATTCATTCCCTTTTCAACTTTTGTTCTGAGGCACACACACGGGAGAGTAGTCACTGTTAATCAATGATTGCTAATATGTATCTACTTTACAATTTTAAACGAATCTCTCCTCACCTTTAATGTGAGTTAAATTCACAGTATGTGCACTTTCTATCTATCTCATTTTACCAAACATCATTTCCCTTCACACCATGAGATCTCTTTTAGTTACCCTGACAACTCACAAGGAAGATGGGGGGGGGGGGGTACAGTGTCATTATGCATGCATGTGTGTGTGTGTGTGTGTGTGTGAGGGATTGATTCCCACAGTGTATGCACACTGTTTATCAGCGTGTTCACACATTCAAAAATAATAATGATCATTAAACAGCACTTTTATTGCCCAAATTACAATGTGCAACAACTGAGCGTGTGTGTTTTTTTGCATCCATCTAATGTTCTTCTTTCCCAGTGAGCACTCCATTCTAAATTCTGTCCGGTCTCCCTCACAACACCGCATCAATCAATACCGTAGCCTTTTGTTTAAAATAGTGGAAAAAGCCAGTGTGAGTCAAAGGGCAGGCCTGTGCTTTCTGACGATATCGAAGTCCCTCTGACCTATTCTGTGGCTGGAAGACTGCAGCAGGAGGACCTCAGAGCCCGCCCATCAGATATGACAAATAATCCTCAGCATTCTGCACAGGACATGAGCTGAGACCAACGGCTCCTGACGAAAATTGACATCGTAAAAAGAAATACAGAACATGTTCCTCCTTTGTGACAGAGAGAGGAGCAGAGAATGTGTGTGTGCAGGTGCACTAAAGGGTAAAATCGGACAGAGCAGACAGACAGAAAAGACTAAAAATGTCTGGCATGTGTGAGAGAGAGACAGAGAGAGAGAGAACAAGGGAGTGGCGGAGAGTCTCGAGATCTGGCCAGGGAATAGAAAAGAGAAAGTGAATTAGCATGTTCAAGAAGCGTGGCTGGCAGCCTGTGCTAGCTGCTGCCTTCTCCTGGGGGCCCTGCTGCCTTGGGAGCCCTGAATTTCACCTTACACTAAAAACACTATTTTCAGCTACATTTCAAACACCGCTACTGCCACGGCGGAGTGAAAATGTATGCACAGCTATTGTTCTCTAGTGGTCGGAAAATCAAAGAGTCAGCAAATGAAAAAAAGGCAAGTGAGAGGAGGACAAAGAGAGAGCAGGATATTGTCCTAAATGTATTTCCCCCCCCCCCTTAATAGCAGTCTTCCGGGGCTTCAGACAAAACGCAGCAGCAGCAATGCAGCTTAGAGTCAAAATATATAGGTGTATTGCCCAGGGCAACAGATCAATAGCCTCCATCATCACCCATGGCCATTTCCCTCTGACAACACTCCAGACACATAAAAGATTTTTGCAATAAGTACTGACATTGACAAACTATGTAGACTGTGGGTATACACAATGGAGGAATGACCTCTCTTTAACGTAAACCTTCTCCTGTCTGTGTTTGTGTCTACATTTACAAATGCCACAGTGTGTGCACAGCATATGAGGGGATTTTACTGTTTTGGCTGTTTCTATTCGTTTTAGTACTGTGGAAATCCAATCAAAATCGTAGACTTCTCTGCAGAAATTTCTTTAATCATTTTTCTTTATATTCTATTATTGAAAAAAAAGAAGCACATTACAGCTATGTGGGAACTCCTGTGGGAACTTTGCCTTGTACAATTCCATAATGATAAACATGCATAAACAGAGGGAGCAAAAGAGCAACAATGACGCATACAGAATAGTATCCTTGAAGCTATTTGAAACGAGATGGTGTGAGGACAATTAACAAGTCTGTGTGAATTACTGTAATCTTCTTACTAACAACGTCAACGTCAGTGAATACAAAGGGTTAGTTGGTTTAGAAAATAGTTTGAATCTATGAAATAGACTGACATTGCTTTGAGCAACTACGTGATATAATGGATAAGTGAAATACTTTATCTCTGTTTTTGCATTTTCAACAATAATAAAAAAATCTGCATATGCGATATCAATAAGGGTGTATGCAGCCTGCAGTCGTAATGAGTGTGAAACTCTTTTTGCATGCTCAAAATGTGGTCTAAATGGCGATGCATCTTTTATTTGAAGGGAGCAAACTAACAAGAGTATTTGACACAAGTTAAAAAACGATCAAATGGAGCTGTGGTACTTGCAGCTTTTATTGGCTGCATTCACAGAGATACTCACACTGCAGTTCTTTCCGATACTGTATCGCTTAGCGGAGGTAGATCTGCATTATAAAATGCCTGGCAGCCGTTTACACGCAGAGAACGACAATATAGCTTTGGTAGATTTTCCGCACTTTGGTCCAAATTTCTCCAGAATGCCAACGCATCACGTCTTCAATTACCAGTTCCTGGTTCACGCGTCACCGTCGATAACGGACAACCTCCTGGACCAATAAGAGCGGAGTATTCGGCGACGTGACCAGCGGCACAGCTAAAGGGCGGGACTCAGAGACAGACACACAAGGACGCGTCAACATTCGTGACACTCCCACCGATGTTTTTAAACGTGCCGCTCCTTTCACTTTGGACCCACCACCAATACATCCTTAGATGGTGAGACGAAGCGGATATGAGTCTGCTATAAAATAGTGTTGTGTCCTGCTACTCGTTGTTTCTGTACAAAAGAATGCTGCTGCAAATCGCTTACTACTGGATTGCCCTCATTCTAATACAGACCAACAGGCTCTAAAGCGGAGCATCCCGCTGTTGCTAACGTAGTATGTGTTTTATGTGTTGCTAGCTTGGATTCGGATGCAAAAACCATTACAAGGCTTCGACACACTCCTCCACACCTGGCCTTAACACGTTTGAGTAATTAACGTCACAATGTCCTAATGTTGTGGGAGTGGAAAAAGGGCAGTAACCCAGTTTGACATACTGGTCTCATTTCATTCGTGCCTTTGAGAAGGTAACGGGCGAGGAATGGAGAAGGGATTGTTTTCAACTACGGTGACTTTGTGCGCCAACAATTAGAAGCAATAGCCGACCCAATCAAAGTAGACACGCTCTGACTCCTCGTTTTTTCCTTTCTGTTTCATCATTTCGCAGTCATTTACATTTTCCCTTTGTTTACTGTGAAGAATTCTACCCCCCCCCCCCTAATTGCGTCTAGGCTCGTTGCTGCCTGGGGCTTTGTGCAGATTATGGGTAGACTTGCCATCGCTTGTAACTTATTGAAGTTTAAAATGATTTTTCTGCTCTCCCATGGGCAGGCCATTTGCATGTCACACAGCAGTTACTAATAGATGTAATCTGCTTATAATGTGCCCGCGTAATACATTACTTACTATGGAGCTGACATCAATAGCGAGCACTTAAACACCATCCTTTGACAGGAGCACAAGTGCCCGGGTGACATTTGCCAATGACGATTTTTTTTTTTTTTTGCCTTGGGAAATATTGCCCAGGAGGCAGGGAACTCTGCTGCACATTCAAATAAAAGGCTTTTTTTGAGGTGATGAGTGTGACATTGAAATTACACCAAATTACGTTACATACCCATAAATAATGTTTGCTGTCGACCCCAAAGGAAAAATCTCCCAGTTATTTGGCTCCAATAAGCAGTTTGGCTGCGTTTTACCATTGCAGAATTTCATCCCGTATAAACCTGTACAATGGATGCACCTATGTACCAGTCAGCGTGGGTGCCAAGTTATAGCTGTAACAAATAGCCTCAATAAGAAGCCTGAAAATGTTGTCTTAATATGGCTGCCAAAACCAGTGTGAGTGCAGTTAATGCAGAGCTCAAACGCTCTCGCTATACTAAACGTGTGTGATTAATTTCTCCTGTTGAGTGAAACAAACCGACGTGCTGTGCCTGTCACACTGATAGATATGGAAAGCATTTGCATTGGCTGCTAATGGGAGCGAAAACTAGGCAGGATGGATTTGCCGTGTGACGAGCTGTGCTGCATGGCCTGCGCTCATCACCGGTTCATACGGATAACATTTTAAATGGGATGCACAGGGAGTACTCCCCCAGGCCCGCTGCTGCGAGCTGAAGGATTGCAGCAGTCCGAGACTTAACACCCTTGGTTAAAACAAATGTGAATTCAGCGTTTTCTCTCCCCCGTGTTTGTGGTATGGCTGATGTTATAAGCAGCGATAACCACAAACACAGGCAATAAAAAAAAGAGTTTAGCCTCATGTAGTTTTCATAACATAGTCGTTTCAACATAGTAACATAGTAATAACATAGTAATTTTATCTATCCATCTATCCATCTATCTATCTATCTATCTATCTATCTATCTCTATCTACCTGTCTGTCTGTCTGTCTGTCTGTCTATCTATGCATCCATCCATCTGTCGTCTATCTATCATTCATCCATCATCCATCCATCCACCTATCTATTTATCTATCCATCCATCCATCCATCCATCCATCTGTCTATCCATCCATCCATCCATCCATCCATCTATCTATGCATCCATCCAGCCATATGCATCCATCTATCCATCTATCTATCCATCTTATCTATCTGTCTATCTATGCATCCATCCAGCCATCCATCTATCTTATCATTCATCCATCCATTCATCCATCTATATATCTATCTATCCATTGATCCATCCATCTATGCAGCCATCCATCCATCCGTCTATCTATCTGCCCTCTCACTTTGAACCCTGCTTTCTTTCATTCATTCTCTCTCCTTTTTCTCTCCATCTTCCTTCCTCTCGGGCCGTTAGGCGGCCCATAATTGCCAGACATTAAAAAGATTGTTAGAGAGGGAGAGTCCCCTGGGGCCATTGGCAAGCTAAATGGCAGCGCTGCCGCCATCGCCTCCTGCTAGACACTGCCATGAAGACGTGTCAACATAATCTCGGGCAATTTGCAGTCATCATCACCGGGACTGATTAATTTTGAGTCTGGGTGCATCAGGAAACTCTCCAGTAAACAGTAAGATTGTCTCCCTGTATTTTAGTTCGTCGCTTCTGATGTTTCGGTGCAACACAGGCGACTGACACTCAACAAAATGCATTCGGGTGGCGATGTGACACCACTCATTTGAAAATGTTGACAACAGGTCTTTTCTTTTCCACATTTCTTAATACATTATGGCCTTACTCAAATCTTAACTGCAACGGGGTTGCATTATTTAAAGCTCATCGTTTTCAAATCATGAACAGCCCCTAAAACGGTAGTTCTCTGAGATGTCCTTAATAAATCAAACAGTCAAAGGCATTTCCGCAAATAAACATCATAACATTCAGGGTTTTTTTTTTCAATCCCAAGGTTGCTTGTGCTTAAAAAAATGTCCCTGGCACCTCTGTCTACACACACACACACACACACACACACACACACACACACACACATACACACACACACACAGATTCATACATGCACAGACACACACACACACACACACACACACACAACACACACACACACACACACACACACAGCACCATCTAGTCTGCATTCTTACAGACTTAAGTTGAGTGTTCCCTTTTCATTTCCATCCTCAGACATGTTATTGGTTTGGAGGAGAGGACACATTTCTTTCTCCTGTTTAATATTCTTATCTTGCTTTCCCTGCAATGCCTGCAGTGTGTGGTGGATTCTCTCCCCCTCTCTATCTCCCAGCTCCAGAGTTCCCTCTCATTGACGGGAAAACTGTATCAGCACTGATACAGAGTGAAATGAATTTGGGGGTTTATGAAACGCAGAGCCTAATAGAAGAAGAAAAAAAAAGTCCTGCGCCAACCCAGAGAGATAACTTGTTATCTAACAATGGAATTTGTCTTGTTTTCGCTCCAGTCATTATCCTGTATCGGAACGCGGCGACTCCGCTGGCTGTGAGTGCACCTCTGGCGTGTGGGAAGGGTTAGCTGTGTACATCAGGGATATCATGCTTGGATATCACATTGTGACGCACGGCAGATGGCAGAGACATCGAGGACAACAGCGACGAAAGTCCAGGGAGATGTACTGGGGACTGACTGGCCTGGACTAGAAACATAAACAACTTTTATTTCTTCCTCCCTCTGTTTTGCAATCTTGCCAACATGCTCAAGTGTCAATAGACCAACAGTAATATTGGCTGAAGAGGTATAGCGATGATGCGATACATTATCAATGCAACAAGGTAAATTTGATTTCACTGGCATCCTCCAAGAGAAGGTCAGGGTTCAAGGTTAGCTACAGAGCTGCAGCCATGCAGCTAGTAAGGACTCAATGTCTTGCTCCAGGACAGCAAGGTGGATACTTGCCAACACAGGTTGTTAAAGCTGGGTCTCCCAGATGAGTTGTGTCCGGTCTACATCTGTGGAAGGTATACTTAGCTGCTGCGGTGTAGCGTGCTGCCCATGCCGCCTGCACACACTGTGCACAGTAGACCATCTGAGTGAGTTCTGGTCCCCTACTGTCAGCCTGTTTGCTGACAGTAGGGGACTGCTATTGTCCACTGTCTGAATCATCATTGCAAATGTTCATAATGTCTCATCAGTGGGTGGAGAAAAGCCCCCCGACACTGACGATGCACCACTTATGACTCAGATCTCTGAATTCAAAGGTCAACTACTTATTGATTAAACAAGCTACACTAAAACATCATAAATGTTTAACTAAGAAGGGGTTGAGAAGCATAAGATGCCACTAGATAAATTTGAAATGTAAAAAGTTTCAAATCTGTCTTTATTGTAATACCTCCTCATGACATGTCAACTTTTTCATGTCAGCTTTTGCAACTTTCGATGAGATTTTTTGACATTTTGGTGTTTCTCATTAAATATTTCCCATGCACAATTTTACAGTTTGCATAATAACTTCATAGAAATGCTGTTTATGATAGATGACTTTATTGGTGGGGGGGGGGGGAATCATGATCATGGTCAGCTCCACAATGCCCACCCCGATCCCTTTTTGTTACAGGCGTTGTGTTGCCTTGGCTTGCCCTCCCAAACTCATTTGACCTTAGAGCATTATCAACCCCAGCTCCCCTCATTTAGTGCCTGCCTATATGTCCCCCAGCTGTGTGAGCCGGCCGCCCATACAAAGTTTAAGTGTTTATGCAGGTGCTGCAGCTGGGTCTCAGCTATGGCTCCCCCATGGACACTGCAGACTGCCTGACTGACTGAGTCTCACTTTTCACTGTTTACACTGGCAAGTCAGGTCCAGGCCCTGCTGAGAGCTATTCTTGAGGTACTTAATTTTTGTGACTTTGACTCATGCGTCAACCTACACACATATGCATGCACTAGTTCCTCTCCCTTGCCTGTCTATCGCTCACATGCACAGCTGTATGCAAGGTTGTATGCATGCACACACGTGTACACGCATGCGCGTGCACACACACATAATTGAACTTAAAACTGTCTAACTCACTAACACGCCAATAAAAGCCGCGTTAGCATCACATGCACAAACAATTATCCACATAGTTCTACACTGCTCTGCCAGCCAAATATAATATACCCCACCTCTACCTCACCTAGTTGTCAGGAGACCGCAGCAGAGTCCTGACATGTTAATTTCAGCCTGGACTTGACCCCTTGCTAATTATCCTTCAACTCTGTAAACACTGGTAGCACCAGTTAACACCAATTAATGGCCACTAATCATTGCCAGATGCTGCGCCTTGAGTAATTTTGCTCCACTTCCTACACTTACACTTACAGTTTTACACATCCACACTTTTCTCGATCTGTATGGTATTATTTAATCCACATGGAATACAAAGCAAGAAGGCTTGCAGACCGTGATTTTTTTTTCCCCCACCAATAAAGTCATCCATCATAAACAGCATTTCCATTAAGCTATTATGCAAACTTTGAAGTTGTGAATAGGAAATTTTGAATGAAAAATGCCAAAATATATATATATTAAAAAAAAATCACCTCAAAATTGCAAAAGTTGAAATGGAAAAGTTGACAAGGGAATGCAATAAAGAGGGATGGAAACTTGTTTTATTTCAAAATTGTCTAGTGGCGTCTTGTGCCTTTGTGCTTGCCAACCCTTAGTTAAACATATTTGATGACTTAGTGTAGCTTTTTTATTCATCCTTTACCCAGCAAACAAAAATGCAACTTATCCATCCATCCATTATCCAAGCCGCTTATCCCAATCGGGGTCACGGGATGCTGGAGCCTATCCCAGCAGTCATGGGGGGCAGGCAGGGAGTCACCCTGGACCGGCCGCCAGTCCATCACAGGGCCAACACATTCATACCTAGGACCAATTGAGGATGGCCGATTCACCTGACCTACATGTCTTTTGACTGTGGGAGGAAATCGGAGCACCAGGAGGAAACCCACACAGACACAAGGAGAACATGCAAACGCCACACAGAGGACGACCTGGGATGACCCCCAAGGGTGGACTACCCCCGGGGCTCAAACCCAGGACCCTCAAGCTGAGAGGAGACCGCGCTGACCACTGTGCCACCATGCCGCCACCGTGCAGCAATGTACATTTTTTCACTGGTAATAATTCGCATTTATTAAGATTAAGGGAGAGCCCAGATGCCTTGGAGAAGGACTGGATAGTGCTGACTGCCACTGAGATTTGGGAGGCATCCTTAAGAAACAGGGCTGTATCATCTGCCAGCTGACTGATAATTATATCCTTGTTGGCAATAGCAATGCAACTTATTTGCATTTGAAATATTTCTGCTTTCCAAAAGTTAGCAAACGATTTGGATGGAAACATGGTAACATTCATGCACACATTCAAGAATAATCATTAATTATTTCATTTTCTTATGCATGAGAAAATGTCAAGTGAAGCACATCTCACAATGCTTCAACTTGTCAAAACATCATAAACTCAAGTCAACTACACAACCTGCATGATGCTAAATAAGAGTAATTGTGTTTTGTGGTTACTCCCATTTGACTATTATTAGCTGCTGCTAAGATTTACCAATGCAACTATGCAACTACCTACAGTAAAAAATAAAATAAAATAATAAACTGTATGTTCTAAAAGATTATTTCAAAGCCCCCCCCCCCAAAAAAAAATCAGTATAAAACATGAAAAATGTGTTCTCTTACAAATGAATGGGCATGCGTGGAACACACACACACACACACACACACACACAATCCCAAAACACACACGTAAACAGACACTCTAGGAAATTTACACATTCAGGCACTGAGGAAATCCTTTTTTCCACTTTCCAGAACAAAGTGATCTTTGGGTGCCAAACTGTAAAGCGATCTCTTCCCATCCTCTCCCTGTGTCTACTCCAGCATTCCTCTTGATTTGCTGCTTCACTGTTTGTATTGACAAGTTGAGTGTGCGCCGCATGCAGCCTTGCCTGCCAACTGTACCGTTGCCAAGGGAGAGCATGCTGTAACCTCCACCGGCACCAGGCTTCCCAGCCAGCAGCTGTGCCACATATGCTGCCGATCAATATAAACAAACATTGCCTTCCTGCAGCAGAGACATGGACTGACAGGTATGATTCACCCCCCGTGCCAGGCGGTGGTAATAATAAGCAGATAGATCTTTTCTGCATGGCAGTGAGACTGCTGGGGTTGGTAAGGGTAGGTCGAAGAGATCATTTGCCCCCCGAGGAAACTGGAAGGGCTCCTCGTATAACCCCTTGCGGTATCGCTGAGGATTAAAACAGCACGAATCCGCCGGGGCTGTAATTTGTGGCATTCCGCACACAGAATGACGCAGCGGCGATGAATGGGGAGCGGGCATGGATCATTGATGCTGTGCCAGTCGCTCTGCAACCGAGCGTATTCAACACAGACAGTGGGGGAAGATGGTAGCTGTTTGCGCCATACTGTTTTTTTTTTATGGTAAGTACTTTGTAAGCTACACAATTTCAGCACATAAGCATTTCATCAAGTGAATCTGGCGTGGTGTTTGATGCAACTCACCTCCCCAAATAATGATGAAATCTCTGTGCAAGTGCAAGCTATTTAAGAATTCAGCCCTTTGTAAAGCGTTACTCTGTGGAAATCTGAAAAGGGTTCAGCATTTTACTGTTGGTTGTAAATGACTTCAGTATGCCACCCCCCCCTCCCCCCGACACAGGCCACGGAGGACCACAGTGGCATAGAGAGCCTATGATATGTTCTTGATGAAGCGTAATGGTTTGAAACAATATTTCCCCGAGGAGCAAAATTGAAATCTGAATACTATGATATGGTTTCATTGTCATGCAATTTGCAGATGTCAGAATAGTTTTACCGAGGGGCAACGCTCCATGAAGCAGCCATGGGAGGAAGAGATAGCACGCAGGTCGTGATGCGTTTACAGGCTGTATCAAATCCTGTAACGTCTCATACTGAGAGGTGCCTTAACACAGTAGCAAATACAGCACAGCACAAAAATAAGGTGAAATACCATGCACGTCATGTGAAGGCTCCCATACTAAATCTAGCTGTTTATTAGTTTGACGTTTCGAACGTGACTCCTCGATGGAGAAAACAACAAATCCCAGACTGATCTTTGATGACTATCAGTATGTTTGATTCATACGTTTTCTTATGATAATGCTCAATGGCAGCAAAGTCCACCACTATAACCCATGTGTCTGAGAATCGACATCACACCAGAATTAACAACACTAATAGCACTTTGTAATGCCCTTTTTTTTCTGCTTCCAGTGTGGGAAGATGGCGGCGCAAAGTCATGTTTGCGGCAGCCTCACCCTACCGTCCATGCATTGTCTTTCAATTCAATTCAATTCAAAACTTTATTGCAGACTCAGGGTCCATAACAGACAAAGACAAATAGGTAAAAGACAAACCCTAGACAATACACAGAGTAAACACAATAAAATAACATAAATGGAACAAATTGGTGTCTTATAAGGAGGCAGCTATACCAGTGGTCCCGCTGCCGGGATTGGTAGCGTGTGGCACTGAATCTTATATTAGTTTAACTCTTGATGATTACATTATCGGAGTCATTGAGCCGGCAAATAAATTCATACATGAGATTTCTTAGAAGAGCCTGAAAGGTATTGACTCCTGCAGCCACAAACATTTCACTTGCACTACACCATCTAGGTCTTTTTAGCAGTATTCTCATTGCATCATTATAAGCTACTCGAAGCCTCTGTAAGCTTCCTTTTTTATAGTTTGACCACAGGTGTACAGTATAAAGTGGTGTACAATATGCTCTGAACAGAGACATCTTCACACTGACTGATCCAAACTTGCATGACAGAGTGTTTGCTTGTGCATACATCATGCGGCATTGCCTATAAATATCATCATCGTCCGTCAACTTTTCAGTTATACAGTGCCCAAGATTTCACCTTATCACATACCCCAACATTATTATCAGACAATTTAAAATCAGGAAATTTTAGATGATTGCCCTCTTTGGTTCTGCAGATCATGACAACACTCTTACTAGCATTGTATTTGACATCATGCTCCACACTGTACACAGAACATATATTAAGGAGCTGCTGGAGACCAGCGCTGCAGCGACTACGGATGACAAGGCCATCTGCATACATAATATTTATTTTACTACTTTAGTGATCCCCATGGGAGAATTCTTCCTCTGCATTTAAGTGGGCAGCCACCGTGCAGCACCCGGGGACCAACTCCAGTTTGTCTTGCCATGCATGTCTTTTAGATGGTGGGAGAAACCGGAGCACCCGGAGAAAACCCACACAGACACGGGGAGAACATACAAACTCCACACAGAAAGGACCTGGGATGATCCATCAAGGTTGGACAACCCCATGGTTTGAACCCAGGACCTTCTTGCTATGAGACGACAGCGCTAACCACCGCACCACCGTGCTGCAATATGGTTCCCCAAGGTTCAATATGGTTTACCAAGGTATTAATAATCATGCACCCAGTGTTACAGGCTTTCAACTGCTTGGACAAACTCATCAGTATTTAAATTGTAGAAAACTGGAGACAGAATTCCCCCTTGTCCGACACCACTTCTAACCCCAAATGGGGCTGAAATGCTATTACCCCATTTCACTTGCATAGTCTGGTGGGCATACAAGTAAGCCAGGATTCTCACAATGTATTTAGGCACCCCTCTTTGACTCAGTTTAACAAACAACTCCCTATGATTAACACGATCAAAAGCTTTAGACGCATCAATAAACCACTTAAGAACCGATGAGTTTTTCCTTTAAGGCATATATACATTTGTCAGTGCCATGTTTAGCTTTAAAACCAAACTGTTTATCATCTTTGTCCACGTCTGAGTTTGTGTCTTGGTTTGATGGCTGGGAGAGCTGGCGCTGGAGCTTGGTCTGCCGCATACTGTGGGCCCAAGGACCTGGCCCTGACAGGAGCTGCGCCCGAGGAGGAAGCACCAAGGGCGGTCTGACAGGGCGCAGAAGCGGGCAGGCTAAGCTAACTGCTAGCCCATGGAGATGGGCAGTTCCGACAGTCATCCTGGCTGGCCTTCGCTCTCCTGGACCGTGATTTGTTTTTGTTTTTTTAGTTTGGATATATGTGTTAGTTGGGATATATGTGTTCTTGTAGTTTTGGGGTGTGTTTTTGTCTTTGTGTTGCACTGCTGTGGGCTGGGAAAAACGATATTTCCTTTCATTTCATTTCATGTACGCGAATACATGAAATGAAACAACAAATAAAGTGTTCCTGATTCCTGATATTCACACATTTTACAAGCTCGCTTGTTTTAATGACCCCTGCCCAAGACAATGTTCCGTTTCTTTATTTTGCAGCCCTACCTCCAAATAATAATCAAACTTTAATTAAGGTCCAAGCAACAAAAAAAAGCTACTCTTAAATATTCAATCATATATTTCAAACCACTATGTCTCCCTGAGCTAGGATTACTGGAATAATTAATAATGAACCGTCTTTAATCAGAGCGTCTGATATGGAGCTACTTATTAATCAGGGTTGATATTTAGATAAGGGTTGATTGGTTCATTTAAATCAGGCCTATTGTGCGACGCTCTCATTAGCCAGACCATGACTCTGTTGGAGACCTCCATCACACAGGCTGTCAAAAGTCACAGCCGGCGGAAAGCAACACCTCCATGCCACCTGTACTATTTGTGATGCCACAAAAGGACCTCAAGAGAAGTCCACTTTGGGTGCCTGGGTGGCGTGGTGGTCTATTCTGTTGCCTACCAACACAGGGATTGCCTGTTCGAATCCCCGTGTTATCTCCGGCTTCGTCGGGCGTCCATATGGATACATTTGGGAAGCCGGATGTGGGTATGTGTCCTGGTTGCTGCAATAGCGCCTCCTCTGGTCGGTCGGGGAGCCTGTTCGGGGGGGGGGGAATAGCGTGATCCTCCCACACGCTGTGTCCCCCTGGCGAAACTTCTCACTGTCAGGTGAAAAGAAGCGGCTGGTGACTCCACATGTATCGGAGTAGGCCTACTTCCCAGAGATCAGGACGGCTCGAAAGAGTGGGGTGATTGGCCGGATGCAATAGGGGAGAAAAAAGGGGGGGAAATCCAAAAAAAAGAAAAAAGAGAGAGAGACGTCTGGAGATAAGCTCGTGGAAGATCGTTGGCGTTCGGTTAAACAACGTGTCAAATCACAAACCTGCCTTGCTATGCGAGAGGGGAGAAGGGAAGACAACCCAGATAGCTCGGACCTGTCCCACACCCGACACTTTCATCCGGCCCACATACCACGTGGAATGATGGCACTTAGGGGGTCCGCTCCTGTTGCCAGATCTGGGCCAGAACCAAGCCATAGCTTTGCCGCATATGCCAGATATTTGCCAAAGGTGGCCCATATTTGTTTTGTGATATTTGGGCCATATTCACCATTTACCACACGGGCCACTTCAGGGTCACATCCAGATCACGTGTTGCCGAGAGCGCCGCATCTTTGCCAAAAAAAGGCCCACGTTTGATTTGGCGTTTTGGGCCATATTTGCTATTATACATGTGGGCCGCTTCAGGCCCACATCCTTTTTGTCCAGGCCAGAAGAAGGCCATCAGTGCCGCATGATTGCCTGAAGCGGGCCACATCCGGATGCTAATCTGGGAAACCAGGCAGCCGGATTTGCAACGCGGACCAGATGCTCTCGGACGGCTAAACCCAGTGACGGTTCTCGAAAATGCTGCTGTGGATCCCGGTCCCCCCGCAACTGACGCCACTGCGGTAACGGCCGCAGCAACAGCCCTTCACGTCTTCTCATCTGACTGGAGTTGCACAGCTGCGAGGATAATTTATTTGTTTACTTTATTTAACAGTCAATTACATTTTAATGTAACTCGTCTAATGAGCGCGTTCTGTCCTCAGATGTGCCCCGTGTAATGACTGTGATAGATATAAGACAGTTTAATTACGAAAGACCCTTAATTGTCAACATGCGAGGCCTCCATTAAAAGCGCCTTCAATCTATACCGTCGGCAAGAGGGAACAAGGCTAATTTGTCCTCCGCCTGATAGCGCAGATTACAGGCTAGCTTCGTGAAATGGCGGGTAAATGTTGTCTACGGGGGCACGAACAATAAGAAGGTGGAAGAATGATAGGCACACACACTCAAATGGCGGGCAAAGGCGACGAGGGGAAGATGGAGGCAACTTAGATGGAGTATTTGAACTTGCCCCTGCACCGGGAAAAAAAAAACGATTAATGACTCGCTGAGCCGCAATGTCGGAAATGTGTAACATTTGTGCCAATACAAAAACCACCCGCAAATCAGTTATCAATGTGCCCCCCCTGCAAAATCACTTAAGAGAGTAGTTGTTAACAGCGGTAAGAATACGCCGTCTATTCTTTGCGGATGCCATGGTTTATTTTAGTCCCTATGAGGCGCCATTTATGACTGCCCTGCCAGAGCACAACTCGAGGCTAAGCAACTAATTAAGACGACATTTCCAAATGCAAATACACGAAGACACACACGCTCTCTCACATACACACATGCACGCGCGCATGCGCACACACACTCAACACACACACGTGCATGCACGCGCACAAACAGAAACTCTCTTCCAATTGCTTGACAAGACCACACTCGGTCTTACCGTCAGTAATGCTGCCGCATTTGTTATGAAGCCACATCGAAACCATGACCCATGAATCCCCACTCTGTAACTCTATCCCCGACTTCTACTCCCACACACACACACACACACACACACATAGAGTCAGAAACACAAACACACTTAGGTACCTACAGGCAGGTTCTTCTTGCAGTGATTTCGGGTCCTGGTGGTGTTCTTGTCTGTAACGTCCTGTCCGTCTGCACAGAGTTGCAAACCGTCAGTCCGCCTGTTTCTGACTCAGCCAGGAAGTTACCACTCCGTCCGCTGGCTCCGGGATCCCAGCACCCAGAATGACACGTAACAGGTCATGCCTCACAGACGTGACCATGACTAGGCCCTGTTTCCCGTCACTATAGTCTGTTGATGACTGTTTGGGGTTTTCTTGAAGAATAAATTGGAAATCACGTGAAAAGCAAAAAAAAAGGAACTTAGTTTGCAGATTATAATCAGAACAGTGCTGAAGGACCTCCGCCTAAAAGCTTTTCTGTTGCTCTGTTTCTATCTCATAAAAGCTGTGGAAGAACGTTCTCATTTGTTACTGAGTCAGGGTGCTGAATAAGGATTTTACACACACACACACACACACACACACACACACACACACACACACACACACACACACACACACACTGTCCTCAAACCTGGCAGACATCACACATGAAAGGTGCTCGACACCGGAGCGAGTCAAATTGGCCTTGGCTGGGAGGACTGGTCCAATCAACCTCCAACCGGATAATTAGTAATTAGATTGGGATTAAAGTCAACTGCGAGTGGAGGAGCGTGGCCAATTGAAATCAGCATATGAAATGTGATTAAATTAATAACAGAAAAACTGAAATATTAATGTCCCTTTTTCCTGCTAAGTTCGATTTGGATTTGTTTGAACTTTGATTCATTATGGACTCAAAATGGAGTAATGGAGTAAAAGTGTTGGCTATATATACACACACACATATATATATATATATATATATATATATATATATATATATATATTTGGCAGTTCAGAACAAGAATAATAGCATG
This sequence comes from Lampris incognitus, assembly GCF_029633865.1. Lineage (NCBI taxonomy): Eukaryota > Metazoa > Chordata > Actinopteri > Lampriformes > Lampridae > Lampris > Lampris incognitus. Next base: position 22,439,897 of record NC_079228.1, read on the forward strand.
GGCATTTGTTGCAAACACGTGTGCAATCTTGGATTTGACAAAGTTCAACTTTAGGAAGGAGTGATGATGGCATGCTATATTTTCGTGCCATCTCCATCCAAACATTTCACGTTAGGAGTGAAAATAAAACCAGTCTTGACACCGGAGACAGTCCACCCATGGCCCAAAATAATCCCTTGATTATTGCGAAGAGGCTGCAGGACAGCGTGACAGCCCCCGGGGCCTGACAGTGCTTCCCGGGACAGAGACATCTTACTTGGCTTGAGTTTTGCACAGCTTGACAGGACAGGGACATGTCCCCTCTGTCTGGAAGGGGCACAGTTCGGTTTTCCAGAGTTTTGGAGTTGGGAGGGATCAACATTGGTTCTTTGGACCGTTGGCATCGCGGTAGTGAACCGGCGCTGATGCTTGTGGCGTGGTGGTCTATTCCGTTGCCTACCAAAACAGATCACCGGTTCGAGTCCCCGTGTTACCTCCGGCTTGGTAGGACGTCCCTACTGACAAAATTGGCCTTGTCTGCGAGTGGGAAGCCCGATGTGGGTATATGTCCTGGTCGCTGCACTAGCGCCTCCTCTGGTCGGTCGGGGCGCCTGTTCGGGGGGGGGGGGGATAGCGTGATCCTCCCACGCACTACGTCCCCCTGGTGAAACTCCTCACTGTCAGGTGAAAAGAAGCGGCTGGCGACCCCACATGTATCGGAGGAGGCATGTGGTAGTCTGCACTGCAGCCCTCCCCGGATCGGCAGGGGGCGAGCAGAGACCGAGACGGCTCGGAAAAGTGGGGTAATGGGCCGGATAGGATGGAGGAGGGGGGGGGGAGTACTTTTGACTGAAGCAAAACCACATGAGCCCTTGATTACTTAAAATGAGTCTCTCTCTCAGCTCCCCGGCTGAGTAATTTCCCTCGGACATTTTATTTCACTCCGTTTGAGTTTCTGTCAAACACCGTGTGGACTGACCATTTGTGTCAAATGTCTCCTGCATGATGAGTGTGGAGGCATTAAAAAGGATTAATTCTTAACAATACGCCTGTCATTACGACCCGTATTTCTTAATAGATTTAATGAGAATGGGCTTATGGGAAAGTGACAACCGTTGATTTTACCAGGGCAGGTATTGCTCTCTTATTCCCCATTATACAAACTCACAAAACTCACTTTGAAAGTACCAAGAAAAAAAAGCTTTTCTAATGGGCCTCCACAGCACAAGATATATGTCTGCCCCGGCGACTTTTTCTGTTCTAAAATAATAATAATAATAATAATAATAATAATAATGGTTTATGCGAAGACTTACTATTCGGCTACGTTTGCGTGTAAACTTGTGTGTGACGTTGCTGTGTGCGGGCTTTTGAGCACGCGCGGAAAGTTAAACTCCAACAAGTCCCGCGCAAAGGGAAGAAGTGAAAGACGGAAGGGACAGGAGCATCTCACCAGCCTCTGCTGTAATGTAGCCCTTCCGGTGTGCTGTGTGTGGCGTGTTCAAGCAGCTGGGAATGGGAAAGACTGCGAGGCTCGTTTGTTAGAAAGAATAACCTCCATGGTGAAGTTTGGGTGAACGGATAAAGGAAGAGGGGGAGAGCAATGGCATGTCTGTGAATGTGTTTGTGTCAAGTCCATTTTATTTGTATAGCCCTTTATCACAAATTACAACTTGTGAATGCGCACGCGAGTGCGTGGGTGTGTGTGTGTGTGTGTGCACGCGTGCATGAGTGCATTTGTGTGTGTGTCTGTGTGTGCGTGCGTGCGCATCTGCGCGCTTATGGTTGCATCTGCGTGTGTTTGTGTCTCTGTGCGCGTGCGCGGGTGCGTGTGTGTGTGTGTGTGTGTGTGCACGCACGCCAGTGCAAAAAAAACGTTTGGCTGCCTTGTTTTAAGTCTTTACATACTTCGCCTGGATCCCACATCTAGTCTGGAGTCTCACTCAGTATATATCGTCTAAGCAGGAACATATAGTAGCTCGCCCAAAATGCTAAAAATCGCTCCAACCTAAACGGCAAAGAAACAAAATGAAGGAGTTTAAACTGAATGTGTCATAGCCTGCTATTTCACTGGACAGTAATACCGTAATTTTATGGCACAGCGCGCCGTGAAATAACAGCTAATAGCTTCAGATGATTTAGGCTCGACGATGCAGATTCTGCTCTGTTGCATCACTTTGTTTTCCGTCACGTCAACTCTGATATGTGCTGCCGTTTTACCAACAGCTCCTCTCACATATTCAGCTTATCCAAGCGATGTCTCGTGAAGGGCAGATTAAAAACCTAACCAATCAAGCAGTTATGTAATATAAGATGCCCACTGATGTTTTAATCACACCCGTGTGAGCGTGTGCGTGGGTGCGCGCGTGTGTTTGTGTGCGTGTGTGTGTGTCATAGTTCTTTGAGCAGACAAAGGCTCTTATGGCAGCCTATTGTGTGTGTGGTATTTACCGAGAGACAGATAGAGAGAGGGGTTCTTGGCAAAGGCATCCGCTATGTTTTATTAATGAAGATGCTTGTAAGACAGAGGCAAGGCTAGAAAAACTTGCACACGCTGCTAGCGGGACTTGATCACTCAGAGCATTAAAATGCATGATACAAGGGAGTTAGTGAGTTATCTGTGGGGAGGAGAAAAAAAAGAAAAAAAAATATTGAAACGTCTTTATGAAATATTAACATCAACACAAACAATGAAAGTAACTAAGGGATTTAGGGGTGTCCAAAAAGCCCGCAAGGGATCTATTTTCAAAGGCAGAGAGGCTGTATACATTTTCAGAGACATCTTCTACTAAGGGGGAATAAAGGCAGTTTTCTAAAGCGTGTGAGATGAATGGCTTCACAGCGTGAGAAAATAAACATTTCTGTAAGATCAAGGGCTTTCCCTCCGACAAGTCAACGCTGCTTTTCTTTCCCTTTTCTTTTTTCTTTCTTTTAATGCATCAGGAGACAGAGAGGGGTAAAAAGAGCCATCCATTAGATATGACGACTCTTAAGATGTTTGATTTATGGTTGGAGTATCTTTTGATGTAATTTTCACCTCAGAGAATACATACAGGAGGCGTGTGGGGGGGGTTCTGATGGGCAGATTCGTCAAGCGGTCTTGTAATTTGTTTTGCTTGTGCTCGTACGGTTTTGGTCGCCTACTTCGGTTTGCTTTTTTTGGGGGGGGTTACCCCATTTTTCTTCCCAGTTGTACTTGATCAAGTACCCCGCTCTTCCGAGCCGTCCCAGTCACTGCTCCACCCCCCTCTGCTGATCCGGGGGAGGGCTACAGACTACCACACACCTCCTCCGATACGTGTGGAGTCGCCAGCCGCTTCTTTTCACAAAACAGTGAGGAGTTTCACTACGGGCGCGTGGGAGGATCACGCTATCCCCTCCACGCCGAGCAGGCGCCCCGACCGACCAGAGGAGGCGCTAGTGTGTCTGTAGGGACGCCCGACCAAGCCGGAGATAACGCGAGGCTTCGAACCGGCGATCTCGGTTCGCTTTTTGTCTCCGCACTTGGTGCTGCTGCTTACTCAGTTGCATATGTGAGAATATTCACCTCCAGGATAATAACAATACTAACGAATTAATTAAAAAAGGAAAAAAACATCAGTTCAAACTTGGTGGATTCATGGCGTTTCTGCTAAGCCAGTTTGGATGTGTTCTGCTGTCAAACGCAGCAAAAGTGAATCTTGTTTCTGTTCAGGATGTCTGCTGCTTTGTGGCGAAATGCTCAGAAATCAATTTCCTCTTTATCCATTAGTTGCCGGGATGAGAGCTGAAAGGCCTGGGCCCTGTGCAAGAACATTTTCTTCAGTTCCTCTTACATTCCTCCCAGATTTGTTCTTGAGAGAAGAGAAACCAACGCTGAAAGCGTGTGCCAGCAAACCTTCAAGTAATGCAGTTAGTAACTCTTTCAAAGGACCATACACGGGCAGCCCTTTCTGACTGTCATTTGCAAAATAAGGCAAAAAAACAGAAAACTAGTTCAAGGGAACCGGGCAGCTAATCAGGTACTACCTTTGCATCAAGACATGCCACAAAGGGGGGTGGGGGGGTGGATCTAGAAATAACAAGAAGTGGAAATGCTGGCACAAAGGAAAGGAATTATTTTCCAGAGAGGCATATTTTTGGTTTCAATGCATCTTAGCCATCAGTAGCATTCCTGTACCTAGATACACTCACCGGCCACTTTATTAGGCACACCTGTCCAACTGCTCGTTAACGCAAATTTCTAATCAGCCAATCACATGGCAGCAACTCAATGCATTTAGGCATGTAGACATGGTCTAGACGATCTGCTGCAGTTCAAACCGAGCATCAGAATGGGGAAGAAAGGTGATTTAAGTGACTTTGAACGTGGCATGGTTGTTGGTGCCAGACGGGCTGGTCTGAGTATTTCAGAAACTGATGATCTACTGGGATTTTCATGCACAACCATCTCTAGGGTTTACAGAGAATGGTCCGAAAAAGAGAAAATATCCAGTGAGCGGCAGTTCTGTGGGCGAAAATGCCTTGTTGATGCCAGAGGTCAGAGGAGAATGGCCAGACTGGTTCGAGCTGATAGAAAGGCAACAGTAACTCAAATAACCACTCATTACAACCGAGGTATGCAGAAGAGCATCTCTGAACGCACAACACGTCGAACCTTGAGGCAGATGGGCTACAGCAGCAGAAGACCACACCGGGTGCCCCTCCTGTCAGCTAAGAACAGGAAACTGAGGCTACAATTCGCACAGGCTCACCAAAATTGGACAATAGAAGATTGGAAAAATGTTGCCTGGTCTGATGAGTCTCGATTTCTGCTGCGACATTCGGATGGTAGGGTCAGAATTTGGCGTCAACAACATGAAAGCATGGATCCATCCTGCCTTGTATCAACGGTTCAGGCTGGTGGTGGTGGTGTAATGGTGTGGGAGATATTTTCTTGGCACACTTTGGGCCCCTTAGTACCAATTGAGCATCGTGTCAACGCCACAGCCTACCTGAGTATTGTTGCTGACCATGTCCATCCCTTTATGACCACAGTGTTCCCATCTTCTGATGGCTACTTCCAGCAGGATAACGCACCATGTCATAAAGCTCGAATCATCTCAGACTGGTTTCTTGAACATGACAATGAGTTCACTGTACTCAAATGGCCTCCACAATCACCAGATCTCAATCCAATAGAGCACCTTTGGGATGTGGTGGACCGGGAGATTCGCATCATGGATGTGCAGCCGACAAATCTGCAGCAACTGCATGATGCTATCATGTCAATATGGACCAAACTCTCTGAGGAATGTTTCCAGTACCTTGTTGAATCTATGCCACGAAGGATTAAGGCAGTTCTGAAGGCAAAAGGGGGTCCAACCCGGTACTAGCAAGGTGTACCTAATAAAGTGGCCAGTGAGTGTAGATAGATAGATAGATAGATAGATAGATAGATAGATAGATAGATAGATAGATAGATAGATAGATAGATACATACATTTTTATTTCAAAATATTCCCTAATATCTAAAGCATGCAGTTTTGTGTATGCTATGCGTAATGACTGTTATATTTGCATCTATCTAGGCCTACATGTGTTTTTTAAGTTGTGCAGGAGTAAAGCAAGTTTCTTTGTGCCCTCAGCAAACAAACTTAATCTTGTCTGAAGTCATAGTTGATTAAAGGGACTGTTACGAGTATTTAGCAACCACAGGTCAGCACTGCTCTAAACCATTGATCATACCAATGAACAGATCCAAAATAAAAGAAAATAGCTGAATGCCACGGGATTTCTTTAATGGTTCTTTTGTACTTCTTAACAACAGATCTTACAAATGGTTCTTAAGGTGAGGCCCAATGACTTGCAAAATGTTGCGCTAATAATTGCATTCATTTAGCGTCATACCAGTTGCTGCATATGCTACAAATTTTAGTGCCAAATTATAGTACCTTGCTCAGATGACGTGCATTTGCACAAGTATCTAGGTGTCTTTAATAGACGAATGTTGCCTTCAAACGGGGTTTATGATTAAAAGATTATGGCTAAAGATTTAGCTGCCTAACAGTTCATAGGTCAAGCTCTTGCTTTTGAATGGATAAATGCAATGGTATGATGACAGAGGAAAAGACAAGACCATTTGGAATATCAACGTTTTCCTCAGCTTTATTATTAAATCACGTAAAAAGACTTTATAAAACCATATAACAGCCATGCATGAGATATGCTATTCTATGAAATGTAAGAATCACGTCTCAACTCGTGAATTGGAAGCTACCAGGTAATTTCCACTTCTGAAGTTGTGAATACCAAAGCCATGGTCATTCATGTGACCTCTTCTCGTGTACATGGTTAAACACGACCCCATATGAAGGCACCATAAGCCAATCAGGAAATGCACCGAGACCACAAGTTCTGTGTTGGTTGGGATTTTGTTGTGATAGCTTAAGAAAGAGTCTGGCAATCACGAATACTTGAAAAATATAATGCTCAGCTTGACAATGCTCAAAGTCACTTTTCTCAGTTCATCTCCATACCTGGGATGGTAGGTGGGGTGGAAATAAGTTTTGAGCGGTTGGCAGCTGCCAATTTATGCTACCCCTGTCACCCCACCCCTGCTGAGATTCCTCTGAGATTCATACGGGGCAAGAACAAAATAGCCTCCGCAGACAACCTGTCACTGCTGGAGTGAGAGAGAGACAACGCAAGGCTCCTGGCTGGTATCTTTTTGATCTCTCGACTCTTTTTTTGGCAGCAGAGATTTGTTTATTTACATTTTTATATTTAAAGGCTCCACATTAGCTGAGGCCATGGCAATCAGCTAATCTTCCTGGGGTCCACACCTGACATACTGTACATAACACATTATATGATAAGCATTAAATTGCATTAATATACACTGAAATTACATCAACATACATTAATATAAAAAATGCAAAAGCTTACATTGATATGAAATTTTAAAAAAAATACATCCATACAAAATTCAAAGCCAGTCAACACTGAACATACATTTAGGTAGAACACTAATTGAAAATCAATATATAGATGATGTTTGAAAATGAATTGAATGCATCAGTTATACAACTCATATGAAGTAGAACATGAATATTGAGAAGTACCACAGAGTTATACCTCCTACTAGTCAGTCTGTCAGCTGCATGCCAGTAGATGCTTTTGCATATTCTTTTTAAAAGATCATTTATTTTTTATTTTTAATAGGCAGATATCGAGGGGTAAATTATTCCAGTTTGTTATGGCTCTGTAAATGACAGTTTTTTTCAGTGAGTTAGTCCTTAAACTGGGTTCCACAATGTGACCGTTACCAGCAAATCTGGTGTTGTGGTTATGTATGTTATTACAGTAAATTGTTTGGTCAAATTAAAAAGGTTGGCATCTTTGAGTTAATGGTGAAGCTGAAAAATGTGGCCATGCTTGAGGAAATCCTTTGCTCAATGGTGAGCCATGAGAGGCTGGAGGGCAACTTTTCCATGCTAGCTCTAATAGAGCACCCCAGAACAAGTCTAGCAGCCCTGTTTTGTGCTACTTCTAATTTTGCAAAATTTGTTTTGGATGGAGACGACCATGCTGTAGAGCAATAGTACAGGTGGCACAAAATTAATGATTTAGAAATTTGACCCAGCATGTGTGATTTTTCATAATGAGAACACTTTCTAGTGACTGCAATCAGCCCATTTTTCTAACAGCTGGATTAATGTGCTCAGTCCATGATAGGTGACTGACAAATACTAGGCCAAGCAATTTAGCTTTGTTCACTTGTTGTATGGGTTAAACAGATATGGATAGCTCCAGTTTAGGCTTAGAAACTAATTTGTGTCATGACCTAAAGACAATACCTTTAGTTTTGAATATATTTAAGACTAATTGATTTGTTTTGTTCAATCATACTCTATATTTGACTCGCTAGACAGAACTTGATTTGTGGTTGCTGCATAATGTACAGTGGAATCGTCAGTATACATTGTTATAACTTATAACTGTATTTTTCAAAGCAGAGGACAGGTCATTAATAAAAAATTGAAAACAGGAGTTGTCCCAGACAACTTCCTTGAAGTATACCACATGCTAAACTACCACAATTTGATAGAATACCATTGTAAAAGACATTCTGTATTCTATTTTTATTTATTTACCCCCCCCCCTTTTCTCGCCAATTGTACTTGGCCAACTAACCCACTCTTCCGAGCTGTCCCGGTCGCTGCTCCATCCCCTCTGCTGATCTGGGGAAGGCTGCAGACTGCCACATGCCGCCTCTGGTACATGTGGAGTCTCCAGCCACTTCTTTTCAGCTGACAGTGAGGAGTTTAGCCAGGGGGGCGTAGCAAATGGGAGGATCACGCTATTACCCCCAGCCCCCCTCGAACAGGCGCCCCGACCAACAGGAGGAGGTACTAGTGCAGCAATACCCACACATACCCACATCCAGCTTCCCACTCGCAGACATAGCCAATTGTGTCTGTAAGGACACCCGACCAAGCTGGAGGTAACACGAAGATTCGAACCAGCGTTCCCTGTATTGGTAGGCAACAGAATAGACCACCACGCCACCTGGACACCCTACCTTCTGTATTCTAGAGGAAATATAACTCTTCATCAAGGTCAGAGGGATGGCTGGTATAAATGGGCCTAGAGGACGAAGCCCTCATTATCTTTTACAATAAAGATGAGAAAATTGTTGTTAAAAAACCTTAGAACAGATTGTTTTAAATGTTGGTGGAACTTAGAGTAGCAACAGTGCCAAATAATGACAAGAAAAACAAATATCTAAATGGGCTTGTTTTTTACAGCTCAAACACAGTAGCATCAGCATCCGTTCATTTTCATTGTGAGTGAGTGCAAGGCATTGTGGCACGCCCCCTTGATTTGCTGATCATTTTGGGCTAAATTCATTCAGCCCTTCGGCCGCTGACTTTTGACAAATGACAGCAGATGTACAGAGTAATAGTACATACGGTGAGGTGCTACTTGTGCAAGAGTATGAACGAGGTGGGTCATTTACTTTATCATCCATTTTCTTCGATGTCTCTGGAGGGAGAATTGGAGACTGGGGAACACATCGTCCAAATGATGTTCAAATAACACAAAAGTACAAACAACAAAATCGTAAGTTTGTGTTATATGGTTTCAACGAAAGGATTGGCTAAGGCAAAGTGTAGCTAAGAATTCACTTTTCTGTTTCCCATGCTTGCTTTTTGGAGGAGACACGGCTTGGACCCAACAAGGAATTATGGATATGAAACATTTAGCCAACAAAATTAGGAAGCGTGTGTGTGTGTGTGTGTGTGTGTGTGTTTGTGTGTGTGTATGTGTGAGTGAGAGACAGACAGACAGGCAAACAGACAGATACAGAGATAGTTTTTGGCATCAGGCCATTCTTGTGGGTACTTCCCTATAGTGTTGTAGCGCACTTGCTATATAACAAGGTCTATAGTGTCGTTGCTGTAACTTGGTATCTCAGCCGTGATGCTGCTGGTGCTACAGTGTGAACTATTGATGAGTATAATGCATTTGTTAACCCACCCGCCCGATATCCCCACCAGCTGTCACTGATCAAGGTAGTCACACATTAAAATATAACAATCAATCATGTCAAATGTGGTACTGAAATCTAACATAGCTGCTCCTGCTATTTTTGAGTCATCAGTCCCGCTCAACCAATCATCAGCACTGTAACCCTTTCTCTATACATGTTAATATTTGATTGTCAAGCTATTATTGTTGGATCTGAACATGAATAATCCTTTCCATGACCTTGCTGATTGCAGGACGAATAATTTTAGGTCTACTTTTGGGCTCACTGAAAGATAACTTATTATCCTTAAGCAATGGAAGGCATTTCCCTCCTTCCACAGTCTCAGATACATCCGACAAAGCAGACAACTAGTATTCAATATGTGACTTAAGGGACCCAAAATGTAATAAGCAGTGATGTTTAGCACCTTACTGTCTGTGCCTGCACTGCCATATTCAAGAAGAGTCTTCAGCAATATCTTAAAATATCTATACAGCTGAATTGAAATATTCAGTTTTTACCATCCATTATTCCATTACTTATCAGTTCACAAAGGTTAGAATCAGTACCGCCGAGGCGCTGCCTCAGATTGTTCATGTTACTGATAAATAAGTCGTTAAAATAGCTAGAGATATCTCTGGGCTTAAAAACATACCATCTGATTCAACAAAAAAGGCACGTGCATTTTTCTTCCTTCTTGTGATTTCAAGTATTCCACAGTTTTTTACCATCATGTTTAATACTATCAATTCCTTGCCTATAATATCATTTCTTCTTCCTTTTGTTTGATTTAGTCACCAGGTTTCTCAGTTTACAGTATTTTAAACTGTCCTCCAATAAATACGGTTTTACTCCCACCAATTTAGTTTCATCTCGCTGTTTCATTAAATTCTTTGGAGGTAAATCAATCCATTGGGCTGATTTAGTTTGCGCTCTGGACTTTTCATAGGTGCATGTCCATAAATAATTTCCATAAATATATTCATGAAAGCAGTTAAGGAAACCTCTGGGTCGTCAGCACTGTACACACCATTCCAATCAACATTTCTTTTTTTGGGGGGGGGGGATTTTTACCCATTTCCCCCCCTTTTTCTTCCATTGTATCTGGCCAATTACCCCACTCTTCTGAGCCGTCCTGATCACTGCTCCACCCCACTGCCGATCCGGCTGCAGACTACCACATGCTTCCTCCAATACATGTGGATTCGCCAGCCGCTTCTTTTCACCTGACAGTGAGGAGTTTCGCCAGGGGGACATAGTGCATGGGAGGATCATGCTATTCCCCCCAGTTACCCTTCCCCCCGAACAAGTTCCCCAACCGACCAGAGGAGGCGCTAGTGCAGCGACCAGGACCCATACGCACATCCGGTTTCCCACCCTCAGCAAAGCCAATTGTGCCTGTAGGGACACCCAACCAAGCCGGAGGTAACACAGGGATTCGAACCGGCAATTCCCGTGTTGGTAGGCAACGGAATAGACCACTATGTTACCCAGATGCCTCACCAATCAACATTTCTAATATTGTCCAGAAAATGATCATTTGCAAATCTTTTGTATGACCATCTCTATACAGCGTTGGCTCTTGCTTTAGGAATTTTAGCCTTTCTACTTAGAGCAGCAACCATATTGTGCTCACTAAAACCTACTGACACAAAGACTGCATTTGAGCATAGCTCCAGGATGTCCAGGATGATCAATACATGTAGAGGAAGTATGGCCTGCTTGATTAATGAAGCCTTTTGTTGGCAAGGAAATAATTTGTGATAAATTACAAGCTCGAATTAATGGTAGTATTTTATTTTTCTTACTTGGGCAGTTATTATATTCAAATCTCCAAGCAACTATATTTCATTGTCCACATCTGAGATTTGGTCAATCACATCACATAACTGAGTGAGATAATCAATTCAATTCAATTCAATGTATTGTCATTAAAAACAATGTGCAGGTGCATGTTAAAAATGAAATGAGGAGGTCCTTAGCAGCAGCCCTATAGGTTTCAGGTGGGGTAGATGTACCTGAACTCACAATGCTTCTACATCATTCAGCATGAAATCAGAACCTAGTTTAACAGGAAGATGGCTTTGTACAAAAATTGCTCTCCCCCCGCCCATGGTGAGACTGCAGAAGGAAAACCTTTCTGTTTTGGAGAAAAACGTTTCAAATATATTACAAACCACGCAGTGAGAGCCAATAAATGCATGTAATACTATATTATATTGGGCAGCACAGTGGGCCCAGTGGTTAGTGCTGTCGCCTCACAGCAAGAAGGTCCTGGGTTCGAACCCCAGGGTTCTCCAACCTTGGGGGTCATCCCAGGTCGTCCTCTGTGTGGTGTTTGCATGTTCTCCCTGTGTCTGCAGTGGATTTTCTGCGGGTGCTCCAGTTTCCCCCACCATCAGAAACACATGCACGTTAGGGTTAATACTCCTGTCTGTGCCCCTGACCGAGGCATGGCAAGATGAACTGGAGTTGGTCCCCGGGTGTTTCACTGCTCCTAGCTACACAGCTAGGCTGGGTTAAATGCAGAGCATAATTTCCCACAGGGTTTAATAAAGTATATCTACTACTACTACTACTTTCGGCTGCTCCCGTTAGGGGTCGCCACAGCAGATCATCCATTTCCATTTCTTCCTGTCTTCTGCGTCTTCCTCTGTCACACCAGCCACCTGCATGTCTTCCCTCACCACATCCATAAACCTCCTCTTTGGCCTTCCTCTTCTCGTCTTCCCTGGCAGCTCCATATTCAGCATCCTTCTCCCAATATACTCAGCATCTCTCCTCCACACATGTCCAAGCCATCTCAATCTTGCCTCTCTTGCTTTGTCTCCAAACTGTCCAACCTGAGCGGTCCCTCTAATATACTCGTTCCTAATCCTGTCCTTCTTCGTTCTCCCAGTGAAAATCTTAGCATCTTCAACTCTGCCACCTCCAGCTCCGCCTCCTGTCTTTTCGTCAGTGCCACTGTCTCCAAACCATATAACATAGCTGGTCTCACAACCATCTTGTAAACTTTCCCTTTAACTCTTGCTGGTACCCTTCTGTTGCAAATCACTCCTGACACTCTTCTCCACCCACTCCAACCTGCCTGCACTCTCTTCTTCACCTCTCTCATGCACTCCCCGTTACTTTGGACAGTTGACCCCAAGTATTTAAACTCAAATGCCTTTGTCACCTCCACTCCTTGCATCCTCACCATTCCACTGTCCTCTCTCTCATTCACGCATAGGTATTCCATCTTGCTCCTACTGACTTTCATTCCTCTTCTCTCCAGTGCATACCTCCACCTCTCCATGCTCTCCTCAACCTGCACCCTACTCTCGCTACAGATCACAATGTCATCCGCGAACATCATCGTCCATGGAGACTCCTGCCTGATCTTGTCCGTCAACCTGTCCATCACCATTGCAAACAAGAAAGGGCTCAGAGCCGATCCTTGATGTAATCCGACCTCCACCTTGAACCCATCTGTCATTCCACCCGCACTCCTCACCATTGTCACACTTCCCTCATACATATCCTGCACCACCCCTACATACTTCTCCGCAACTCCTGACTTCCTCATAAAATACCACACCTCCTCTCTCGGCACTCTGTCATAAGCTTTCTCTAAATCTGCAAAGACACAATGCAACTCTTTCTGGCCTTCTCTATACTTCTCAATCAACATTCTCAAAGCAAACATCGCATCTGTGGTGCTCTTTCGTGACATGAAACCATACTGCTGCTCGCTCATCATCGCCTCTCCTCTTAACCTAGCTTCTATTACTCTTTCCCAAATCTTCATGCTGTGGCTGATCAACTTTATACCTCTGTAGTTGTTACAGTTCTGCACATTGCCTTTGTTCTTGAAAATCGGTACCAGTATGCTTCTTCTCCACTCCTCAGGCATCCTCTCACTTTCCAGGATTGTGTTAAACAATCTAGTTAAAAACTCCATTGCCATCTCTCCTAAACATCTCCATGCCTCCACAGGTATGTCATCAGGACCAACTGCCTTTCCACTCTTCATCCTCTTCATAGCTGCCCTCACTTCCTCCTTGTTAATCCACTGAACTTCCTGATTCACTATCCCTACATCATCCAACCTTCTCTCTCTCTCATTTTCTTCATTCATCATCCCCTCAAAGTATTCCTTCCACCTTCTTAGCACACTCTCCTCGCTTGTCAGCACATTTCCATCTCTATCCTTGATCGCCCTAACTTGCTGCACATCCTTTGCAGCTTGATCCCTCTGTCTAGCCAATCGGTACAAGTCCTTTTCTCCTTCCTTAGTGTCTAACCTGTCATACAACTCACCATACGCCTTTTCCTTTGCCTTTGCCACCTCTCTCTTTGCTTTACGCTGCATTTCCTTGTACTCCTGTCTACTTTCTTCATCTCTCTTACTATCCCCCTTCTTCTTTGCCAACCTTTTCCTCTGTATAATTTGCTGTACTTCCTCATTCCACCACCAAGTCTCCTTGTCTTCCTTCCTCTGTCCTGATGACACACCAAGTACCTTCCTAGCTGTCTCCCTCACTATTTCTGCAGTGGTTGTCCAGCCATCTGGCAACTCTTCACTACCACCCAGTGCCTGTCTTAACTCCTGCCTGAACTCCACACAACAGTCTTCCTTCTTCAACTTCCACCATTTGATCTTCGGCTGTGTCTTCACTCGCTTCCTCTTCTTGGTCTCCAAATTCATCCTACAGACCACCATCCAATGCTGCCTAGCTACGTTCTCCCCTGTCACCACCTTGCAGTCTCCAATCCCTTTTAGATGGTGCCTTCTACATAAGATATAGTCCACCTGTGTGCACTTTCCTCCACTCTTGTACGTCACCCTGTGTTCCTCCCTCTTCTTGAAATATGTATTCACCTCAGCCATTTCCATCCTTTTTGCAAAATCGACCACCATCTGTCCTTCCACATTTCTCTTCTTGACTCCATACCTTCCCATCACCTCCTCATCACCTCTGTTCCCTTCAACAACATGTCCATTGAAGTCCGCTCCAATCACCACTCTCTCCTCCTTGGGTACCCTCTCAACCATGTTGTCCAACTCACTCCAGAATTCTTCTTTTTCATCCATCTCACACCCAACTTGCGGGGCATATGCGCTGATAACATTCAGCAATAAACCTTCAATTTCCAGCTTCATACTCATCACTCTGTCTGACACTCTCTTCACCTCCAGCACGCTCTTGACATACTCTTCCTTCAGAATTACCCCTACCCCATTTCTCCTCCCATTCACACCATGGTAGAAGAGTTTGAACCCACCTCCGATACTCCTGGCCTTACTCCCCTTCCACCTGGTCTCTTGCACACACAGTATGCCTACCTTTCTTCTTTCCATCATGTCAGCCAGCTCTCTCCCTTTACCAGTCATAGTGCCAACATTCAAAGTTCCAACTCTCACCTCCACATGCCTACCCTTCCTCCTCTCTAGCTGCCTCTGGACATGCTTTCCCCCTCTCCTTCTCCTTCACCCAACAGTAGCATAGTTTCCACCGACACCCTGCTGGTTAACAGTACCGGTGGCGGTCGTTGGTAACCTGGGCCTCGACCGATCCGGTATGTAAGTCTTATTTATGATCGGCATATTTGATTTGGCAAAGATTTTACGCCGGATGCCCTTCCTGACGCAACCCTCCCCATTTGTCCGGGCTTGGGACCGGCACTAAGGATGCACTGGCTTGTGCATCCTCAGTGGCTGGGTTGGATTAATAAAGTATATATAAATTTAAAAAATTAAAAATAGACATATTTCACTGATCCTTGAGATAAGGGACAAAACATGTTTTATGTTTTCTATTTTTTAATACTATATTAAGGATATATTTATAGACAAAGGTCTAAGCTAACAAACCATGTAAGGGAACAGGTTTTATATTAAAATACTTTTATGAAAATTAACATTTATTCACTTCATAACTTGATTTGTGCCAACTGCGTCAGACACACCAAAAAGTGTGATATTTCAATTTGATCAATTCAACAAGGGTGTAAAGTCCTCAAGTATTCAATAATAAGTTACAGTGGTGCTTGAAAGTTTGTGGACCCTTCAGTATTTTCTATATTTCTGCATAAATATGACCTAAAACATCATTAGATTTTCACAGAAGTCCTAAAAGTACATAAAGAGAACCCAATTAAACAAATGAGACAAAAATAGTATACTTGGTCATTTGTTTATTGAGGAAAATGATCCAATATTACATACCTGTGAGTGGCAAAAGTACATGAACCTCTAGGATTAGCAGTTAATTTGAAGGTGAAATTAGAGTCAGGTGTTTTCAATCAATGGGATGACAATCAGGTGTGAGTGGGCTTCTGTTTTATTTAAAGAACAGGGATCTATCAAAGTCTGATCTTCACAGCATATGTTTGTGGAAGTGTATCATGGCAAGAACAAAGGAGATTTCTGAGGACCTCAGAAAAAGCCTTGTTGATGCTCATCAGGCTGGAAAAGGTTACAAAACCATCTCTAAAGAGTTTGGACTCCACCAATCCACAGTCAGACAGATTGTGTACAAATGGAGGAAATTCAGAGCCATTGATACCCTCCCAAGGAGTGGTCGACCATCAAAGATCACTCCAAGAGCAAGGCGTGTAATAGTCGGCCAGGTCACAAAGGAACCCAGGGTAACGTCTAAGCAACTAAAGGCCTCTCTCACATTGGCTAATGTTCATGTTCATGAGTCCACCATCAGGAGAACACTGAACAATAATGGTGTGCATGGCATGGTTGCAAGGAGAAAGCCACTGCTCTGCAAAAAAAGAACATTGCTTCCCATCTGCACTTTGCTAAAGATCACGTGGACAAGCCAGAAGGCTATTGGAAAAATATTTTGTGGATGGGTGAGACCAAAATAGAAGTTTTTAAATGAGAAGCATTATGTTTGGAGAAAAAAAAACACTACATTCCAGCATAATAACCTTATCTCATCTGTGAAACATGGTGGTGGTAGTATCATGGTTTGGGCCTGTTTTGCTGCATCTGCCATCATTGATGGAACAATGAATTCTGAATTGTACCAGCAAATTCTTAAGGAAAATGTCAGGACATCTGTCTGTGAACTGAATCTCAAAAGAACGTGGGTCATACAGCAAGACAACGACCCTAAGCACACAAGTCGTTCTACCAAAAAATGGTTAAAGAAGAAAAAAGTTAATGTTTTGGAATGGCCAAGTCAAAGTCCTGACCTTAAGCCAATCACAGATATGTAATATTGGATCCTTTTCCGAAATAAATAAATAACCAAGTAAAATATTTTTGTCTCATTTGTTTAATTGTGTTCTCTTTATCTACTTTTGGGACTTGTGTGAAAATCTGGTGATGTTTTATGTCATATTTATGCAGAAATATAGAATGGAGCTATGAAAGACTCCCGCTGTGTAAGTTAAGTTTTATGTTGAAGTGGATCCCACAAGCTGTTTCTTCTTGAGCTCGCTCCCACTGACTCCATTCAACATTGATTCCATCTTGCTCTGGGGCCAGAATCATGTTTGTTTCAGCACCATGAACAGCTGGAAGAAGGCAGGCCACACTTGCTGGAAAGCAACAAACTAATTGAAAGCTGTCCTCTAGTTTGGTTGACTTTACAACACCTGATGACCTTAGAACCTGAAGCATTAAGTATGCATTTTCATGATACTGACACAGACATGTCTTCCTGTCAGATGCCTTTTGTGCTGTAACATAGAAGGGCCGCAGAGCACAGAAGGAAGAGTAACTGAGCTTCACAGTTGGGTTCCTGTTGATGAACTCGCTGTGGAGGTTGATCATGGAGTCAGCCAGAATCATTCGCTGATGCTTAATCTTGTTGTTTGTGATGGTGTCAGTTTTATCTGTTGTCATGCGAGAAGAGTTCACGAAGAACTCCTGAATAGTCTGGCTCATACCCTTGTGACATGTTGCATTTTTCTGTGCTGTCTGTTTCATTTCACTCATTAACTTGTAAGTCAAACCAAACTGGTGGATCTTATGAAGAAGGCAATATTTCTTTAGAACCTTGCCTGATAATGACAGTTGTCAATGAGTTGATTTGTCTGTTGCCTGTCTCCGTAACACAGGGGTTTGTTTTTTCATGTTAAGTTCTTGGCAGAGAACATTGTGGAAGAGAAGAGCTCTCTTGATGTTAGGATTTCTAAGTTGGCTTTCTGGTGTCATCCTCTCAGTTTCTGCCTGTGGTGAGTCTATTTGCACTTCATCTCTTCTTTTTTGGTTGTCATTTGATTTGTCAATTATTTGAGCCTTCTTTTTTCACCATTTTTGCTTTCTCAGTCGGTTTCGCTGTTTTGTTATCTTCCTAATTTTCTCTTTCAAAGCCTTTACTTCCTTTGAATGCCTTTTCCTGCTTTTCCTTCTCTCCCCCTCACTTGCAAGATCATGTCTGCTTATACTTGGCTCTTCGGTATTCTGGTCTAGTGGACTATGTGGGGGTGTGTCTACTTGCTGCACTGCATTCTGCATAGCCCTGCACTTTCTAGACCTTTTCTGAGCATCCCTCCAATACCTTCTCTGACGCCTCTGCTCCCTTGGTCCCAATTCTCCTATTTGTCTCACTTTTTGTCTTGAACCCTCTTCTTCCACCTTTGTCTTTCCTTCTCTAGAATCTCACTACTGCTGTCTGGGTCACTGTTTAATTTCTCTCTTCGCTTTCTTTGATACGCCCTATTTCTCTTTCTTTGCTCTTCCACTGACAGTTTCTTTCTAGCCATGCTTGCCTGCAGTACAGATAGTTTTACTTATGTGGACATATGTGGTTGTTAGCCACAAAATGGCTCCATTTTATAAAGAGCTTTTGGGAGCACTTGTCAACCCCATCAACTTAAACGTCAACTCCGTCAGACAACATCAGCTCCGTCAGAGTTGATGTTGTCTGGCGGAGTTGACAAAATGAATTGTTTTTCCATCTTAACCGTGTCCTGTACAATGGAGCCATTTTCTTTTTTCCCTCAGTTGCTAGCTGCCTCTATACCCTAAACTAAAATGCCAACATTTATTCCACAATTCTTAATTAAGATTATCATAATGGGAAGACGATGTTGACACGTCGAAGCTGTGACTGCAGTATCAACACTGTTTAAGATATAAAATGTAAAACTTACCAGAGCAAGTGTCCTACTGTTGCATACACCAAGAGCAGGAAGTAGAAAAGGGGTCCTCATGGTTATAGCTGACCATGACATTGCCTGATTTATTTAGGATTATAAAAAAAATCTGACAGAGTTCACAGAAAGTGAAGACGCAACTTTGATAGGCAGTTTTTTTTTTTATGGAAAAAATAATTTAAAGTTCACTTTATGTATTATGTGACATCTTATTTAACCATTCATTTAATTTGATATTTATATTTATGCACTTGTGGCATTTTTAAACACTTCTGGCAATTTGACATTGTGATTCTTGCTGAGGCCAAGTTAAGTTACATGTACTTTCGGAGTACAGAGCCTGCATTTTGACAAATTCTAATGAAATTGTTTGAAAATATATGAAATTAATTTCATGACTATACAGGGGTCCTTTAGATTTAAATTTTAAAGTAATTTTATTATTATTAATTTCTTGATTTTTAATGCAAAGAAGACTTTTCGATGTAGAACATGTTTTATCCCTTATCGCAAGAATCTGTGATTTTTTTTAGTGTCTAGGTGTGTAGCCTGCATTTTTATATTACACCATTTCATTGACTTTAATGACAGAGAGGTTGAGTTTACTTTAGTATTTTTATATATAAATGGCATTTTTCTAAAGTTCCCAAATTCTTTGAAATGTTGCGATAACATGCTTTCAACAATGTCTTTTTTTTTTTTTTTTTTACTCTGTTGTTAGTTATAAGACACAATTTTGAAGGGAATGTGCTTCCTGCCTCCACCGTTGACCAAGGCCTTACCAGATGAATAGACCAGGTCAGTTCAAAAGAATCTGAGCACTTTCTCATTAGCTGACAACTCTCTGCTTCTCTGGGGCCTCAACTTTCTTTCTCACTTCATACACTACTCCCCCCCCCACACACACACACACACACACACCTTCTCGGCTGCATCTCAGTGTTCCTGAACTTTTATTTTTCTTCGAACTTAAACACCTTTTTTTCCTGTCCTTTCCGTATGCCCATGTCTATTTATTCCTTGCTTTCAATCCCCCCACTTTCCTGCATTTCTTTTTCCTGCATAGCAGGTCTGTTGGTAATTGGCCAGTGGCCACAGTTTCCTTTCTACTCTTGTCCACCTCACTACAGAAACACAACAACAACAACAACACTGACAACAGTGACAGGATTCCTGCTCAGTGTCAGTACTGCCATTGAGCAAGGTATATCTGTTCAGCGTGTTGTCCTGGGGTGTCATAGCTGGCATGATGAGGGGAAGAAGAAAGGATCCACTGGGTACCTAAGTTTAAAAGAGGAGAAGAAAACAAAAACACCCAAGGCGCCGAATGCATCCCAGCAGTGTGAACCACAAAGAGCTTTGTCACAAAGGCCAAATAAGGATCGAATCAAGTTACAGGAAATAGCCAGATGTGATGAAATATGACAGGAAAATAAATAATTGCAAGTTCTTTTGACTCCACGGGGGTCTTTGCGGTTCGGAATTTAATTGCACCTTGATCAGCATCCATAATTTTAACTGAATCAAGTGTAAGGTAAATAAGTTCACGCTGTCTCTGTGCTCATCTGGCAGAAGGACCTCCTGCCATCAAACCAGAACTCCTGGTTTGATGGCAGGAGGTCCAGCTGTGAGACAAGGCAACACAGGGCCGTTTTGGGATTCTGAAATTTACAGGGTGGCTTTATGCGTTACAAAGGAATTCGCCGTAATTCAAAGGAAGACTGTTCCTCCTTAATGACAAATCCCTCGTTAAAAAAAAGTAAGGGTTAAATTCACAATTTATGTCACAATCTTAAAAACATGTTTTTTCATCGCTCCTCGCTGTTGTAAATTGAAATCTCTGGCCGACTCCAATCTGGGATTGCAAACCACATGTCTTTGGGTGCCGTTGCACCGAGTGCAGAGAAATGGGAAAATCACCGGCAAACTGGAGATGGGTGGATCCATCAAAGCAAAATCTATGATCCACTTCACTATTAAACATGTACTAGTCACTGACAGTCATTTCTATTTTTTCACTTACTTTGGCTTGTTTACAGCTGATGTTTTAAAGTGTGTTTTTTTAAGATTATATTTAGTAATTTTGCTCACATACAGACAGGATGAGTATTTTGTCAGAATGGACTGTGTTTAAGAAATTACTGAAATTAATTGTTTTTTGGGGGGGGATTTTCCCCCCTTTTTTCTTCCCAATTGTATCCGGCCAATTACCCCACTCTTCCGAGCGATCCCAGTCACTGCTCCATCCCCTCTGCCAATCCTGGGAGGGCTGCAGACTACCACATGTCTCCTCCGATACATGTGGAGTCGCCAGCCACTTCTTTTCACCTGACAGTGAGGCGTTTCGCCAGGGGGACATAGCGCGTGGAAGGATCACGCTATTCCCCCCAGTTACCCCCCCTCCCCCGAACAGATGCCCTGACCAACCAGAGGAGGCGTTAGTGCAGCGACTAGGACACATTATTATGGATCCCATTGCTTTTCTTGGCACGCTGCCACTGATTGGCCAGTACTTGTGTCCTGGTCGGACACATACCCACATCCGGCTTCCCACCCGCAGACACGGCCAATTGTGTCTGTAGGGACACCCAACCATGCCAGAAGTAACATGGGGATTCGAACCAGCAACTCCCATGTTGGTAGGCAACAGAATAGACTGCTACGCTGCCTGGACGCCCCGGGATGAGTATTTTGCCAGAATGAAGTGTGATTAAGAAATTACTGAAATTTAAAACCACTTAATGAATACGGGATTATTTTGGAGACCAATTAGCACTTTGCCAAAACTCTTAAGGTGCAAAATACAGTAATGCAACACCAACACTTCTCACAGGCTGCTCCGAAAGTTATAGCAGAGTTATCAAATTGGTCAGATTATGATTCTCCTTGGTCCGCTCATGAAATAACAGAGATTTGAGAGGATGGATGTCCACTATGACCCCTCACCTGTGACACTGTTGTGAGGCCATCGCCTTCTCCACAACATCTGTTCAATGGGTGAATGAGGATCTGTCACACTCATCTCTTTCCATCTCGCTCTCAGCCTTGCTTATTCGTCTTGTTCTAAGATGAGTATGATAGACAGAGAAAGGCGGGGGGGAAAAGTGTGTTTAGTCGTCAGGTCCTTGACTTTTAACATAACACTGAATTTAGAGATCGGGCAGATGTGGCTGACTTCAGCAACACAGACAAAAAGGCAGACTGACACATGCATACATACAAACGCACTTGTACAAACAAACAAAAAACAAACAAACACATACATACATATATATACATACAAACATACAAACAAACAAACACACACACATAAAGAGACACCAGCACAATGACTGCTTCCCCCAGGTCATACTCCCTTTTTCACTCGCTTCCATTTCTTTGCTCCTTGCAGCCATTGCAGGGTGTCCTTCTCAACAACCCCCCCCCCAAACAAACACACTGCCCAAACACCCCGCCCCCCCCACTCCCCCATGTGGAGGATTTCCCAGCAGTTTGGCGTGTCTACTTCCTCCACCTGCAGATATGCTGCCATTCAGTACCACACAGAAGAGGAAGGGAAAATGGTGCAAGTTGCCTGAGCAGACTGCAGTCAGTCCCTTTTAGTTGTTTTCCATGTATGCCATATAACATTGCAACTTGTACATGAGTCCATTGTCTTCAGTGCCCAACGTTTCCACAGGCCTTCAGCCTTTCGTGCCAGTAAACAAGTCAATACTCACTCCAAGGGTGGTAATAAACTTGGACTGAATCCTAAACTTGAACTGACGGGGGAAAGTAAACTGCAGAACCATTCATTGATGCTACATTGATGCCTCAAATACTCTGATGCAGCACCTGTCTTGATGCAGCGGAATCGAATAAGTTACTGGAGTGCATTTTGTTATACAGACAGGATGCTTCTCAACTTTTAATGGAATTGGAATATAATATTTTCTTAATTTGCTTTCTCCATTGATCTGTGAATGTTATTCCCAAGGTTTTGCTGTTGTCAGACTTTCATTGTTGAATGCATACTGTGATCCACTTCTGCCGCTAATCTTGTAGCGACAACCGATTGGTTCACTTGACCTGTACACAC
This sequence comes from Lampris incognitus, assembly GCF_029633865.1. Classification (NCBI taxonomy): domain Eukaryota; kingdom Metazoa; phylum Chordata; class Actinopteri; order Lampriformes; family Lampridae; genus Lampris; species Lampris incognitus. The sequence goes on from NC_079228.1 coordinate 22,462,549, forward strand.
AACTTGTGATGGCCCAAAGCTACAATGGCTTCAGAAAGTATTCAGGCCCCTCCACTTTTTGCACACTTTGTGTTGTAGATTTAATTTCAAATGGTTAAAATTGTAACATTTGCCCAACACTCTACACTCATTAACTCATAATGACAAAGTGAAAACATGTTTTCAGAAATTTTTGCAAATTTATTAAAAAACTGAAATCTCTCATTTACATAAGTATTCAGACCCTTTGCTGTGGTACTCCAAACTGTAGTCAGGTGCATCCTGTTTGCTTTAATTATCCTTGGGAAGCATCTAGAGCTTGATCAGATTCCACCTGTAGTCAAATGAATTGATTGGACATAGTTTAGAAAGGCACACACCTGTGTATATAAGGTCCCATAATGCACCATGCATGTCAGGCTGAAAACCAAGCAATGGAGTCTTAGTAACTCCCTGAAGATCTCTGTGATAAAATTGTGGTGAAGCATAGATCAGGGCAATGGTATAAAACCATTTCTAAAGCACTGAGTGTTTCCAGGAGCACAGTGGCCTCAATAATTGTGAAATAGAAGAAGTTTGGAACCATCAGGACTCTTCGGAGAGTTGGCTGTCTGACCAAACCAAACCGAGAAAGCGAGAAAGAAGGGCCTTGGTTAGGGAGGTGACCAAGAACCCAACAGTCACTATAACAGAGCTTCTGGAGTCCTCTGCAGAGACTGGAGAACCTGCCAGTAGGCCGACCATCTCAGTAGCACTCCATCAATCAGGCCTTTGTGGTAGAGTGGCTAGACAGAAGCCACTCTTGAGTGAAAGGCACATGACTGATGGCCCGCTTGCAGTTTGCCAAACGGTATTTAAAGGACTCTGAGAGAGTGAGTAAAAAAATTCTCTAACCCAGCGGAACAAAACTGGTTAAAATAGAAATTAGCAGGCATCCTGGTAGCATGGCGGTCTATGCCGTTGCCTACCAACACACTGGTTCGAATCCATGTGTTACCTCCGGCTTGGTCGGGCGTCCCTACAGACACACTTGGCCGTGTCTGCGGGTGGGAAGTCAGATGTGGGTACGTGTCCTGGTCGCTGCACTAGTGCCTCCTCTGGTCGGTCGGGGTGCCTGTTCAGGGGGGAGCAGGGATAACGTGATCCTCCCACGCGCTACGTCCCCCTGGTGAAACTCCTCACTGTCATGTGAAAAGAAGTGGCTGGCGACTCCACATGTATCGGAGGAGGGATGTGGTAGTCTGCAGCCCTCCCTGGATCAGCAGAGGGGGTTGAGCAGCGACCAGGGTAGCTCGGAAGAGTGGGGTAATTGGCCGAATACAACTGGGGAGAAAAGGGGGGGGCTCAAAAAGAAAAAAAGACATGAATAAAGCTATAAAGAATTAAATTATCGACTTGAGTTTTAAGTTAATGCTTTTCTCCGTTATTAGTTGTGATAAATGAGTCAGAGCTTTTGTTTCGCCCGTTCCCATCACTTACTAAAACTGACAGGAAGTTTTGCAGTGCAGTTTACGAGCAAGAGGAAAAACATCTTTGATGCGGAGTTTTTCTGAATCAGCATGTTCAGCCAGAAGTAGTTGCTCCACATAACGTTGAGTTTCACAAAAGTTGAGAAACAGTAGGAACTAAGTCAAAAGGCTTATTGAAGCGGAGCCGCTATGAGATGACAGTGAAGCGGTTTCCCCTGCTGAAGCCACCAGACCTGTCTCATCTTGTTTTGGTTGCACTTCTCGTGCCTCGGTGGGCTCGCTTCCCAGTTCTGTTTTGCTGGTTTTGTTGTGTGTTGGCGGTGAGGTTGTTATCTTGTGGGGCACCAGTCTAGCATTTTACTCTGGTTTATGAGGTGTCTGGAGCGGACTGGAAGCGTAGTTGATGCTAGTGCAAGTTTCATAGTAATACTCACCATGTTACCATAAGAGACAAAAACGGGTATTTCTTTTCACATGAACTTCTTAAAGAGGTACTGAACATTTAAACATGTGGTTTTTTTGGGGGGAGTGGTATGAATTAATTAATTAATTAATTAATTAATACGGTGATGAAACAAATCAATGCTGATGTTAATATTGACATTTCTCATCCAGTTTATTAGAATAGGTATTTCATGGGTTGAAAATGGCCCAGGCCCAGCATGCCATCTGTTGATCTAAATCAGCCCTGAACCTGCAAGGCTAATGCTGCCGTAGAGATGACCGGCCGGGACTTAGTAGCTATGTCATATTGCTTTTAATGTTAAAAATGTTACTCCTGCCTCATACATCCGTACCCCGCCCCAAACACACACACACACATACAGTCCATCCCCGCCCCTCCTCTCAGTCCTTGGCCACTTTTTTAGCATTTTTCACTATTACGCAGTGGATGAAGTTAGGCTCAGTGATTTGATCATCAAGAGGGAACTACGAAGCTTGGGTTTACTGTTGCTGCCGAGAGCATCTGTCCGATGGTGTCTGGTAAAATGTCAGTCAAGATTTGTTGAATTTCTTCAAACCAGTAGGTCAGTCAGACCCCAAGCAGGCCAAAGTTGTTTCGGCGGATCAACAGGGTGGCGATAATGGCGGCAAAGGTAGCGGAAGTGTTGCTAGTAGCGGCGATGCTAGCGCGGTGGCGCCTGCTAGCAACACATGATCCGCAAACAAACTCTTCAAATATGGTGGCGTATGGTTATTGTAAAGCCCCGCAGCTGAGCAAGTGGGCGTTTGTGCTGCGGAATGAGCCCGGCTAAATTTGGGAGGGGGAGGGGGGCGTGTAGGTGCGGCGCTGTCCGTGGTACTGAAACGGAGCAGAGGGCATCAGTAGACTGACAGAGAGACAGACAGACAGACAGACAGACAGACAGACGGGACACGTCACTTAGTTTGGTTTCTTACCCTGCTTGCTTATCTTGGCTGTAAATAGAACTTTTAGCCCTACCCCCCCCAACCCCATTGTAGCAATCCACAGACAGAAGGAAAACGGCAGGGAAGCGGAGGGACAGTCAATCAGAGAGAGAGAGAGAGAGAGAGAGAGAGAGAGAGAGAGAGAGAGAGAGAGAGAGAGAGAGAGAGAGAGAGAGAGAGAGAGAGAGAGAGAGATGCAACCCGTAAACAGCTGTTTCTATACACACACACACACACACACACACACACACACACACACACACACACCCTGCTAATTTTGAGTGATTACCGTGAATGCTGTGATTAATAGATGTAAGTAAATGATGCTTTGTTTGTGTTTGATAGTTTTGTGTAGTGTTAACAGCCAGCCCCCAGGCGTTGTCCAATGTGCTGCAGGCACTGTGGACTTTCCTAACCCGTGACTCTTTCTGGCCCCCTGATCTGCAGGAACAGCACCTCTGTGTTCTGGGACCTCCTGATTTACAAATTAAGCTCTGTTTAAGCCCCATAGCACATGGAGACCTGAAGTCGGCAGTTCAGACACTTCCAGTCCAATCTGATGGAGCATAAGAGGATCTTCTTGGAAGAATGGGATAAACTCCCCAAATCCAAGTGTGCAAAGCTTGCAGAGACTTACCCAAGATGACTCAAAGCTGTAATTGTTGCCAAAGGGGTTTCTACGAAGTACTGAATGAAGGGTCTGAATACATATTTCAATGTGAGGTTTCGGTTTTTGATTTATGATAAATTTGAAAAAGTTTCTAAAAAAAAAAAACACGTGTTCACTTTGTCATTGTGGGTTATTGAATGTAGATTGATGGGCAAAAATGGCAAATTTATCCATTCAGAATTAAATCTGCAAAACAATAAAGTGTGTGAAAAGTGAAGGGGTCTGCACACTTTCTGAAGCCACAGTAAATGTATCATTAAGATAATGCAAAAACATGCATATGTATGTTCATGCAATGAAAAACAAATACAGAAAAGTATGCAACAAAAATGTTTAAAAATGCAAGCTTTTTTAATGTAACCAAGAGTGTCATTAAAATGAATGTACAGTGTGTGTGTGTGTGTGTGTGTGTGTGTGTGTGTGTGTGTGTGTGTGTGTGTGTTTTGGTTTAGGGAGGCTTATGATAAAAACAAGTCGAGATGAATCAAAGAGAGAGGAGCATGAAGAACTACTGGACAAAAGGAAGAGGAGCGGTGTTGAGATCAGACAGACAAGGAGAGAGACAGAAGCGAGACTGGGATGCTGTGGAGGACAAAGAGGATCTGTTTTTTGGGGCGGATCGCTCTGTCCAACTGTTGTTCCTTTAGGCAACAGAGAGCACATCTTCTGTGCTATTTCATCACCTAAATAATGAGTTGTCCAAACAAGGCTCAGACACAAGACGTGAAATTATTCTATTTATCAGGGACCAGCTATTGTTTAATTGCAGCGCCTCGGATCGTGTATTCCAGAGCACACTCGGTAAGCAAATAATATACCAAGATGGATTCTCACATATATGCTGGTGTGTTTCAGCACTATTTAAAGTTTTGCCATAAATTAAGCCGTGGTGCATTATTCATGATGGCATTTCTACATCCTCCCAGAGGATTTTATGCAAAGTGGGGATCCATCTCTCTCTCTCTCTCTCTCTCTCTCTCTCTCTCTCTCTCTCTCTCTCTCTCTCTCTCTCTCTCTCTCTCTCTCTCTCTCTCTCTCTCTCTCTCTCTCTCTCTCTCTCTCTCTCTCTCTCTCTCTCTCTCTCTCTCTCTCTCTCTCGCCTCCTCCTCTTCCTCTATCAACTGACTACATTATCTCACTAATGGTCTAAGTGACTCTGGTACCCACGTCAGCGCCAGCCAATCACACAGGTCGTCTGAGATGAAGTAAGCAACAAGTTGACGGTGGACATTAGAGTTCAGAGTGTTGTATTGAAGTGTTTTTAGCAAACGATGCCTTGCTTTTTTCCTTCCAGCGTAAGGTTTCTCTGGTGGTATTTTGTAAAGGGCCTGGCTAGATTGTCTAACTCCTGCACAGCGCTGCAAACAATTATGCAGGTCTAGAAAGGCAACAAAGCCTCACAATTCATATCTAATTTTCCTGCAAACTGAACACAGTTTCTGAGACAAATTGCCTCTTATTTTAGGCTCCAAGCGTAGCAGAAATGAAAAGGGAATACAATGTGGTAGAGATCGATAGATAGATAGATAGATAGATAGATAGATAGATAGATAGATAGATAGATAGATAGATAGATAGATAGATAGATAGATAGATAGATAGATAGATAGATAGATAGATAGATAGATAGATAGATAGATAGATAGATAGATAGATAGATAGATAGATAGATAGATAGATAGATAGACAGAAGAAAGACAAAACAAACAGACAGACAGAAATAGTAGTTCAAGTTCAACTGTATTGTCATGTGTACTGGAATACAATGAAGTTCTTATGCTCTGCCTCTCTCTGCCTCAACACAAAGGACACACCATCCCAGAAACTACAGACCTACATAGACCTATGTACACATGAATTCATATATTATGTGCACAATAACACAACAACATAAGGTACATATGGGCGCATCACCTGTTCAGCAACCTGACTGCCTGTGGAAAGAAACTATTACTGAGACGGGTGATGTGGGATTTGATGCTCCGGTAGCGGTTTTTTAGATGGAAGGAGCGAGAACAGAACATCATAGATAGATAGAAAGATAGACAGACAGACGGACAGGCAGGCAGGCAGGCAGGCAGACGGAGAGAGAGAGAGAGAGAGAGAGAGAGAGAGAGAGAGAGAGAGAGAGAGAGAGAGAGAGAGAGCGACCGATAACATCTTTTCAGCACATGCGGTGGAGGTGAGAGTAGTAAATGGAGATGTGAATGCAGTGTGATGTTCCTCTTAGTGGGGGTATGGGGGGGGTAGTCGACAGAGGGAGGCCACTTACCAAAGTCTTCCAAACACTGAAAGGAGGGGGGGGGGAGTGTTGACAGCAATTTTCCCGCAGGGTGGAGCACATGCAGAGCACCCCAGGTGCCCTGGCCCCTACACGGTGTTTGATTGCGGTAAATTGTTGCGCTGTTTTTAGTACACAAACAAAATGTGTGTCTGGCTGCTGCCGTCACAGAGCAAGGCCTGTCGAAAACGGAGGGAAAGAGGTTGCTGATGGAGGCTGCTTCAGGATTCGATGCTTTAACAGCAAGGGGACCAACAGCGTAATCAGTTTTGCTAAATTATTCGCAAGTGTTTCACATTTTTCGTCCGTTTCTTCGAGGCGGACACCGTCAGTGTCCTCTGATGTTTATCACTGCAGCTGCGCTGGTGCTGCTTACTTCTGTCTGTGATTCTCAATTAAGGCAACGACGCGATCTGTGCAACGTACAATTCATTTTATCTGGACGAGCTACAATTCTCAAACCCACGTGCGAGGTGTCCTATCGCTTTCTCGTGACGTGTTGCTTTGCAAAAAAGAAGAAGCGCTAACGGAGCGGCCTTTCTGGCTCCGCGTCTGCAGTACATGCACACTTCATTATCGAAAACAAAGCCCAGTCTTCCAATTTGCATGTTAAAGTCGCAGCTTCTGCATTTTTATCAGTGGACCAGAAAGCTCAGAACACTTAAAGCGATTACAGCGATATGTTGCATGAAGAAGAAAAACGAAACAAAAATGATGAAGCATGGCCGTTCTAATAGGCGACGACGTCTCATCTGAGATCCCCTACCCCGGCGAACAGTGCACTTATTTTCCCAGAGAGCAAAGTATTTCCCCGCTATCTCATCAATCACGCTTATGCAAATGAGCGTCTTAATTTGGTTGGGGCAGAGTCATGTGGGAGATAGGAGCGAGGACAATCTTGTTTGCTTTAATCTTTTCAGTCCAGTTAACCAATGATGGAGGTTCGTTTAGTCAAACCAGAAACAGGAAGTGGGATTCGAACGCGCCGTGAATCTGACCACCGCATCCCCCCCCCCCCCCCCATGGGAAAAAGATGCAACACATGCTGTTTCAGTCCACTTGAAGTCCAAGTTTCTACGGAGTGATCCTTTTCAAGGGTGACATAACTGCAAATGGCATCAGCAATAAAACGTATTTCATGATACTGCAGCGAATTCGGGGGGGGGGGCAACCACAGGAACTGCCGCGACCGGGACGCGAACCCGCATCGCCCGCGACATTGCTAACCGCTCGACTAAGGGGTCAGACTCATCAGCTAGCGGCCAACGTATTTACTTATCCAGGCACATTACAATACATATAATACGATTTATAGATATGTAAAGTACTAATAAAACACGTTAGTCCCTAGCTAACGGGTCTGACCATTTAGCCGAGCGGTTAGTGATGTCGCCTTGTGGCGCAATACACCCCGTATCGAATCCCGCACCGGTCAAGAAAATATCCGGTTACAAATATATTAATAATGAATGTATTAGTCATTTTAGGGCACCATGAAACAGTAAAAAAAAAATTTTTCAACATCCCTTAAATGATAGTAAGTGTAAAAATAAAAGCAATACTCTGACACGCTGCCAACGTTTTCAATTGCGGTTTCTTTCGACTTACATACAAGACAATATATATATATATAACTATACGTGTACCCATGGGGGGTGGGGGGGTATGATGGCGATATGAAAAAGCCCTGTTCTAAAAAGGGCAAGGAAACCAAAGGATGGAGGTAACATAGCAATTACTGCTGCCACTGACCCCTTCTCTGATGACTGCCCAGCACGACAGCAGAGGAGAGTAATTGTAAGGACCCACTGTAACTTACTGCAGGCTTTATGCGGTGTAATGCGCCTCCCTGGCGTCCTCGTTTCAGCGAATCCCCTCAGCGGGAGACAAACCCTGACTGACCTTTGCTCTGTGACTGACATGTTCTCCGCTCGAGCACGGCTGTCATCGAGTTACACTCCTAAGTGTTAAAGAAGGAATGAACACACACACACACACTCCCGCGTCACCTCACGTATGCACACATTCAAGCGTGTGCACATACTTGTATGACACACGCAAAAACACACGTACATATTGACGAATCTCGAAATACTAAAATGTGAAACAGCCGCTAGGGGTCGATTGTGGCGGCCCACGAATGGTAGTCAAATTCAGCATAACGCAAAAACAAAAAACCCTGTCTCACGCTGAAATTCGTTTGTAATGGTTAGATCTGTTCCTTTTGGGCCAATCTCAGTATTTCCACAGCCTAGAAATGGGATGAATTACTTCTTTGGAAGTTGATTAGACAATACACCGACAGCAGTATGGTAACACAAATTAGCTCATCCCCACTTTGGCAAGAAGTGCAAAAGCTTCTGCATTATTTCCAAAACGGAGTTTGTGATAACAGATGTCATATATCTGGGTTTGAAAGTCCAGCTCCACTTTCCAGTTAAGGTGGATAAAATACTTGTGAACTTAATAGCACAGGTCCTGTGCTGTTCTGGTGGCATCTGGTGGCATCTGGTCCGGACACTGCTTGGAATCCTCCTTCCTCATCATATTCTTCATATATCTTATAACTCCATTATAACTGTGTTATCCTCTTTCAATGTTGTATTGTGTAAATTGTGTAAACACGAGGTCCATTGCACATCTGTCCATCTTGGGAGAGAGATCCCTCCTCTCTTGCGCTCCCTGCGCTTTCTTCCTATCTTTTCTCCCTGTTAAAGGGTTTTTTTAGGGAGGTGTTCCTTACCCCATGCGAGGGTCTAAGGACAGGATGTTGCATTGCTGTAAAGCCCCTCGAGGCAAATTTGTGATTTGTGATACTGGGCTATAGAAATAAAACTGACTTGACTTGACTTAATAGATATGATGCTGCATGAGCTCACACACTGAGTAATTGCCGCAGAACTGTAAAGATGTTTAAATATTGAAAGGCCAATTTTAATATGAAAAATTACATGCGGCAGAAATAGAAATCTTTCTCGTGACAGCTCCTATTCTTGCAATTAGTTTTGAACTATAATCCATCAGTGGGTTCACAAATCCCCTGTAGCAGCGATTCAAAATGCTGCCTCCTGGTACTTCAAATGGTACTTCAGTCAGCAATGCGGAAGTCCAACAGGATTGAATAGGCAACACAACACTGTTGTTACTGTCTTACAGGTGCTATTACAGTTCCCTGACAGATACATACTTTTGTGCAGTGACACCCAGACCTGGCTGGTTAGACATTTTCAAGCAGGTCTTACATAAAATGGTCTGTGTATAAGGTCCTCTGAGGTGCAGTGGTAGTGCATCCATTTAGGCGAGCAAATGTGTTTGTATCAATGCCCATGATGGCTATCTGGATCTGGATCTATTCCCAGCATCCAACATTCAGCTGTGTGTGAGTATGTAGTGTATGATAGATAGATAGATAGATAGATAGATAGATAGATAGATAGATAGATAGATAGATAGATAGATAGATAGATAGATAGATAGATAGATAGATAGATAGATAGATAGATAGATAGATAGATAGATAGATAGATAGATAGATAGATAGATAGATAGATAGATGGATGGATGATGGATGGATGGATGGATGGATGGATAGATAGAGATG